>NW_022639511.1:384333-389202 GCF_010583005.1 Odontomachus brunneus | reverse complement strand
TTGTCTCAACAAATTAACGTACAGAAAGCGGCAGCGAAAAGAAAGATGCCTTCGGCCGACATGCGACCGTGACACTCGCGAATCGAGACATAGACTCGCTATGTCTCGTAGTTATGGGCGGAGGGACGCGGCGAGATACGCGATTCGCGAGTGTCACGGTCGCATGTCGGCCGAAGGCATCTTTCTTTTCGCTGCCGCTTTCTGTACGTTAATTTGTTGAGACAAAATAATTAATTTCTCAAAAAGTATTGCGAATATCGCAAAACGGCACAGGACTTTCTTGCTCACCTCAATGCGTTCTATGTTTTCACCAAGGGTCATCATGGGACTTCGGGCATCCTGTATATATACACACACACACACACACACACACACACACACACACACACACACATACAAGGTGTCCCGTATAAGACGTCCAACAAAAAAAATATAAGTAGAACAGATAAAAGTGAACAAATATTGTAGAAGTCATTTTTCAAACAACCACGTAAAATTTCGAGATATTACTTAAAATATTTGAACATATCAGAGCGCGCGACACGGTAAACGGGACGAACGGCTCGCCGCGGTCGGCGAAGAAAATGGACGATTGCTCGCGGGCCTATCTTATAGCCCAGAGAGGTGGGCCATTTGACATACTGAAATGGGTAGCTCCGTGTGTGCGTCCGTATACGTGTGCGCTCGTCCATTTTCTTCACCGGCTGTGGCGAGCCGGTATGTTCCGCCTGCCGCGTCACGCGTTCTGATATGCCCAATTATTTTAATTAATATCTCGAAATTTTACGTGGTTGTTTGAGAAATGACCTATACAATATTTGTTTATTTTTATTTGTTCTACTTATATTTTTCTTCTTGGATGTCTTATGTAGGACATCCTGTGTATATATACAGGGTATCTGACTCATACCGTACCAGAGCTAACATATAGCTAGAATATCGGGGTGAGTAATAGAACCGGTGTCTTTTTTTTAAACAACCACATAAAATTTTGAGATATTAACGATAATAGATTTCTATCAAACGGCAGCCCACTGGCCAATCAGCACGTGTGCTGCGATGAGACGAACGCTGTACGCGCTGTAGCATCGGCATGACAGGTTAGCCGGGCCAGCCTCCTGGCAACGCATTTTCCTCGTTGTTAGGAGGCTGGCCCGGCTGGCCTGTCATGCCGATGCTACAGCGCGTACAGCGTTCGTCTCATCGCAGCATACGTGCTGATTGGCCAGTGGGCTGCCACTTGATAGAAATCTTTTATCGTTAATATCTCAAAATTTTACGTGGTTGTTTAAAAAAAAGACACTGATTCTATTATTCATCCCGACCTATTCTAGCTATATGTTAGCTCTGGTACGGTACGAATCAGACACCCTGTATGTGTGTGTGTGTGTGTATATATATATGTACCAACTGCGATAGCCCCATATATGCGGTCGATAGAGAGAATCGTTTCTATATTTATGAAATATATTACGTTAAACTTTCTGCAACGATCTCATCACAAGCGTACAAATATCAGGGGAGCTATCACAGAATAAAAAAACATGTGTATGTGTATATGTGTACATCGATCAGATGATTCATTTATAATTAATCTTCTTGGTCGTGGATGTTATTGTACAATTGGCTAATTCACGCAAGCGGCATGCAATTTCGATATAATTTACGTCATAAAAGTATTTACATATTTCCCTTTTTCCTTTCTCTCCTTTTGTTTACTTTTTAATACAACATTATAAGAAACATGTTCAGAGCAACGGGATCTTGTCGTATCATATGTTCCACGAGACACGATGAGTATTTGTGTTTTTTCAGTGCCTTGAAACAGTTCACTCGTTAGACCTAGCTAAATTAGTAAAAGACTATATCGTGAATGTGAGTTGTATACTGTAAAAACGGTGTTAGTCTCGCATTACGTTCGTAACTCTCCGACATACGCGTTCCACATATTTATCTTCTTGCTCTGCACAAAATTTACAAATTTATAAAGTATCAAAGATTACATGTGTAATGGTACACAACAAATTTATCCTTTTTTATTTCTTTCTTTTTGATAGAGAGAAAACTGGAATAGTGAGAGGAAGAAAATAAACACCGATGACATTGAAGGTATCGCTGATAACTCGAAAGAAGAAATTTATTTCCCGCGCGCGTTTATGATTGCCTTCGTCGGGGTGAACAGTTTTTTAAGTCTTCAAATTCAATCTCATTTTCATGCTGATTATTGAGCAACGAAAATAATTGCTTATTAAGCGCGCGTAAAATAGATTTCTGTTTTCTTTTCTCGAATAATGCTCTGTCAGGTCGATATTTCGATCGTCATTGTTTTGTTTTGGATATTATTCAAGAATTATTTCGTTTAAAATCGAATTATAGATAATTAAAAAAACGGCCGAAAGAAATTGACTATCGTCCCAATGTGATAATTATCGATATATTATGTAATCTATCGTACGAACGGTATATGATAAATTTATCGAGGTTTGCTTCTGTGTGTTTATGTTTTCTTTACACACACACACACACACACACACACACACATATATATATATAGATAGAGAGAGAGAGAGACCTCAGTTGCGATTCATGTTTGAAATTCATTCAAATATTCATATTTGATATGATACAACGTGGTTTTATCTCATATACAATTATTCTGAACACACGTTTCTTATGTACGTTTCGTTCAACGAGTCAAACATATTCCGTAATGCTCTCTAATAAAGTATAAAATTGGATTCTTACATCCCCTTAATCTATAGGCTAAAAGGTGTTTGTTATATATATAAAAAATAAATATAGCTTAGACTAGCACTGTCGGCGACGGATACGCCATTACATAATCGATAGCTAAACGTTTCTTTTCTTTAAATTATATATACATATATGTATATGTATACATATATATATTTTTTTTCGTATAATATTAAATTATATAATTATTATATATGAACAATTCTCGATATTAGCATTCTAACATTTTGTCAAACATCTCTCTTTCACTCTCTCGCTCTTTCGATTACCTTGGAAGCATCTTGAATTTCTAGGTGTCACTTATTAACGTATTAAGTACGTGATATTAGCACCGCAGAGAATACCTTTGCACAGCATAGAAAAGTATACCCATTAAATGCGTTTCAAACGGGATATCGTCTGCCGTATAACATAAAAAAAACGAGTAAATCATCGTTTGTGATTTTGTGCTTCTTAATGAAGTTGCGCTGTAATCGTACGAATGCAAAAATAAGAAAAATCCATAAGAAAAGGAAGAAAAGATGCGAAAACTCCATTATGCTAATTCGATAGGTCCACATTCTTCTGCCTAAGAAAGATTTTGGATACGTCTTCGTTGTTCATCGGATTGCTCTACAAAAGAATTCGATCGAGGTGGTAGATTTTTCGTTCTTACAGTTGTTTTGTTTCGTTCTGTTGCAGTCGAGAGCAAATCATCTGGGCGGTGCAACCACCAAAGCAATTCTCCTCTACCACGATCAATGTATTCATGTGTCCTTTATGTATATCGCATAGCGTACATCACACAATAGTACAGCATACAATACTGACGTACACTCGGGAATATAATGCAAAGGGAGAGATGACACGCGACGCAGAAAAACTCGTGTGTGTGTGCACTATATGCATGTTGTGCGCTACGCGAGATGGACAAACATACAAACGAAATGTTTTGATTATTTCTTTCAGATGAGACGTAGAGACAACACGACCATGTGAATAAACTTAATTGGTTCACGGGTGTTTTAACTAAAAATTCGGGTCTTCCCTAGTTACATCAATAAATTAACATCACGTGCATCGCCTTCTAATTCATTACTCGGCGAACCGTATGTACGCAGGCCAGCGTATTAGCTTTAATGCACAAAGTTATACCTTTCTAAAGCGCATAATGTATTTCTTATGAGATACTCTAATTAACTGTAATTTCATGTGTTGGGAGTATTATGCCGGTCTGTATAATATATTCAGGATAAACGGAGAGCACATAAGGGTTCCTCGACATTTTTTGGATTAATTAAGTTGAAGCAAAGTGATATGGAATCGCGGGATGATCGCTACACAGAGAGAATTATATATATAGTAAATATAGAATGTAGTAAAAATTATTATAGGATTTTGTAACCAAGGAATAGATCGACTTTCTGTGCAGTAATTCACTCTATCATTTCATATGTAGTACTTATATTTTAGGAACTGAAATGTGTTATTAAAAAACACTTACTGTTTCCAACAAAATTTACTATGCTCCTTGGCGAGATAGACTTTACTGACAGTCTATTTCTGGACTACTAAAATCACAGTAAAATTGAAAAGAATTTATATGAAAAAAGAACTATAATATATTCTCCCCGCGTACAATGGAATAAATGCTGCTATCAAAACACCAGTTACATTACGCAAATAATTTCGCTATAATAATCAATGTTATCATTGCAGCACATGCAGCCCACTCACTGTCGCAGTCAGCCGAACCAACATCCATGTGCTCTTAATGTATCCCGTATGCCGAATTGAAACGCTTGTAATTATCATTAATGTAACGCGGAGACATCCGTAGAACATCCGACATTCTCCGGGGAGATTCCGCGGATGTCGTCCAACACGCCTGAGCTGCATGAGGAATGTACGAGTAGTCGCTATTCAACAGTAATCATGATTCAGCGCTTACTTCTATATGTACAATGACCGTTACGTACGTAAGGGATCTTTGTTTTACGAGGATTTGCGAGTATCTTATGTTTTTTTTGCGCGTACCTGCATCCGCTTGTGACGCACGGCCTCGCGTTTTGAATACTTTTTACAGACACGCAAGTTGTGTTTGCTAAGAGACGCATTGCCTCCCCCCCCCCCCCC
>NW_022639511.1:381726-384040 GCF_010583005.1 Odontomachus brunneus | reverse complement strand
CCCGTGGATACAAAAATGAAGAAGAAAATGTGTGACAGCTGCGTAAGGCGCGATCAGATTATGCCCGTTACATCGCCACTGTGACGCTATCCACGCGAGTGCGAGTTGAAATTGATATATTTTGTACATGCCTTTCAGATATTCGATAAGCATTACTTTATCACTCGTACACTTTGTTGACCGGCGTAAGTAAGATGTACTTGCTGATGTATAATCGCGTACAAATCTCCAATTGTGCATTATTGCAACAAAACGACGATGACGACGGTGACGACGACGACGGTGACAACGGTGACGACGATGACGACAACGATGATGACGATGAGGATGACGACGATGATGATGAACATATCATTGAGCAGAAGCACTGTTTTTAAGAGTGACGGGACGTTCATTTTCTCTCTTCTCGGTATGCAGCTTTAAAACTGAGAAAATAGATTTTTTAGTATGTTATGAATAATCTCGCGAAAATATGAAGGAAAATGGAATCTTACCGCTATCAAATTAACAATGGTACAACTTCAAATACGATCACAATGACTAGTTATACTGATTGCAATAACAAGAGAGATTATGTCAAGAATACTGTAAGTTAATACGTAATCGCAGAAAATTCAGCTAAATATATAAAGCTACAACTAATATTTTATAGCTGTCCGTTAAAATACGTAAAATTAGATTATAAATAGCGATTGCTCTTTACGTCCAACTATATCCGTTATGTTCATCTAACAACCGTAATATCTCTTTCTATCAATATAGAATATATAATCGAGTTGCCGATGTGTGTGTATAAAATTAACATTAATTGCTCGCCCAAGTTGCACAAAACGGACGTAAATCTGTACAATAATCTTATGGGACTATTGTCAGTATCTTCTAATAGATAAATCAAGGTCAGACCTTCAGTACACGCGCTACTCAAACATACGATACGTCTGGCGACAAAATACGCGAAGAAGCAATCGCTTTAAGCAATATGGAACCAATGTTTGCTGTCAACTGAGACAATCTCTTAAAGTTTCTAAAATCAGAGGAAATGTTAATTCCATATTGCACAGTACGGCTTGATCTATCGCAATAAATCTCTATGGAATGTTTTACATAATGTCGTGTGTCGGATGTACAAGTATATATTACTAGTGTTCTATTATTTACAACTTTCATTTCATCGAGATGCGATTGCGAATACCGAAAGCGAATGCGGTCGTTGTTGAAGAAAAAAACATTCACGTTTCCCTCCCTTAGTCTTATCGGTGCGATTGAATAGAATTACACACACGCATGCACACGTCCTGATGACCTTTCTCTTCCGCAAAGTCTTACACACCGCTTTCCTCTTCGCGTATTAAATACATGTATCGTCGAAATGTCGAGGATAACGCTTTTGGAATGTTTTGATATCGAGTAAACTGTAAAAAATGCCGGATTGCATAAGCTTCGATCATTTCCGAATGACACAATGCGCTTATTATTCAACAATATTATTACCGATTATTATACTGTTCAACAATATATACCAATTAGTATATTGTTAGAAGAATATTTATTTCAACCAAATTGAATCTTTGCCAGCAGTGTAAGTGGAATTTCCACTTTCACGGTCGACAAGGAGTCAAATTAGTTACGTCGAATGTTTTGAAAAATTTCCGGAGATACTTTTTGTTTCGCAATGATCCCATCGTCAATATATTGGCTTTTACTTCGTCCTTGACTTGCTTCTCAGATTTTCCTAATTGCCGAGTCATTCCTCTACTTCTTATACAGGGTGTCTCAAAATTGTAACACACCAACTCCATAGAGGCGTAGAGCTAAGCGAGAGGATCAGAAAAGTCCTCTTCCATTTAGCGATAACGCGTCTAGTTTGTTAGTAATAATCGCAAAAAGTTTGACGTTTGTCACGCCCATCGCGGCCTATAGACGCTCCGCGGCAAGCTGTGTGTGTCGAAGTTAAGCGGTAACACGGCGTGTTCATCGTCGCCTTGCCGCGCGCTGGCAGCGTCAAAGCGTCAAGACGCCATCGCGGCGGTCAGCGCGAGCCGCGTTATTACCGTACTTAGCCTCGATACACACAGTTCGCCGCGAAGCGTCTATAGGTCGCCATGAGTGTAACAAACGCCATGAGTGTAACAAACGTCAAACTTTATGCGGTTATTACTAACAAATTAGACGCATTATCACTAAATGGAAGAGAACTTTTCTGATCCTCTCGCTTAGCTCTACGCCCCTATGGAGTAGGTGTTAAAATTTTGAGACACCCTGTGTGTATATATATATATATATATATATATATATATATATATATATATATATA
>NW_022639511.1:376551-380533 GCF_010583005.1 Odontomachus brunneus | reverse complement strand
TATATATATATATATATATATATATATATATATATATATATATATATATATATTTACCTTTTTATTATTTAAGAATATCGTTACACACATGATGTACCACTGTCGCTGTCGATCAACTGTCAATCACAGAGTCCTCGCGAAACGTCGGTATCGATTTTTAAGAATCGATTCCGTACCGTTCGTGGCGTCTGTCATCAACAGTCAGCGTTGTAATGGTACACCATGCATATATTCGCAGAAGAATATTTACTTTTGGAATAATAATAATATTTGCGACTCGAATATATACACGCACGCAGATTATTGTAACCCTTGCTTACAATATATATATATATACACACACATACACACATATAGGGTGCCCCAGATCACCATTTTCAAACTTTGTGAGAGCGCAAAACAGATTGTGAACAAGAAAGTTCTATATCGTTTTGTGATATTTATATAGTCTTCGAAATAGTCTTCGAAAATTTTTAGAAAATTGCGTGAAGAAAGGAAAAACACTCGAGTCGCTGAAGTCACTCAAGGTCTAGCGTGGTTCAATTAGTCAAGAAACTGTCGGCGCGCAGCGTGAGGGGAGGAATAATATGTCATTGCCTGTGCTTGTATCGCTGCGCTTCTACGTCTCGTTGCACCGCGCCAAAGCGAGATATAGGAGCGCAGCGATACAAGCACAGATAGCAGCGCGTTATTCTTCCCCACGCTGTATGCCGCTAATCATTTCTTGACCAATTAAAACGCGCTAGGCCTCGAGCGACTTCAGCGGCTCGAGTGCTCCTCCTTCATGCAATTTTTTTAAATTAATTTCTCGAAAACTGCACATATCGCAAAACGGTATGGGACTTTCTTGCTCATCTCAATCCGTTCTGCGCTCTCACAAAGTTTGAGAATAGTGATCTGTACACCCTGTATATATACAATGTATCTCAGACTTTCCTCCGCATATTATGTGGGAACGTAGAACGGATTGAGGTAAACATAAAAGTCCTATACCGTTTTGCGATATTCGCAATAAATCTCAAGATATTAATTAAAGAAAATTGGTAAATGATCACACGCGATATGATAGATGAGCTGCAGTGGCGCCGTCTGCTGTTGTATACTTATAAATTGTAATATACTTATAAATTAGGTCAAACTGAACAAAAAAGTCGTTTACTATTTTGCAAATGACCACATAGATTTTTAGATACTAATTAAAGAAAATTTGTGCATTATGATGCACAATCATATGTAACAATTTTCTTTCATTAATAACTAAAAATCTACGTTATTACAGTTATTTGCGAAATAATAAAGGGCTTGTTTGTTCAATTTGACCTCATGTACAAGCACACAATAGCACATATCGCCACTACAGCTTATCTATTATATTACGCGTGATCATTCATCAATCTTCTTTAATTAATATCTCGACTATTATTGCAAATATCGCAAAATAATATAGGACTTTTATGTTCACCTCAACTTATTCTACATTCCCACAAAATATCCGGAGGAAAATCTGAGACATCGTGTATGTATATATACATATACACATACACACCGTAACACGGGTATCAAAGACTGTTATGTTATCAAATTAAAATTATCTAGTCGCGCATTACATTATACATTTTATAATAACACGAATCGCGCTTGAATTGTACGCGTTGTGTCGCATGGAATGTTAGTTCCCGGACTCGTTAGTGTACTATTACGACTTGCTGTTCTACCGATGAATATCGTCCGCGAAAGGCAGTGCTTCGACAACGTGCATCGTTCCGCGAGTCTTGTCGTGTTTCGTTAATGAACCGAGTGGCTCAAGTCTCAGTTATAGGAGCAACGGTTCTGCAAACGATTCCGCGATTCATATAACCGGAGACGCAAGCAGATCGTCCTACGTTTGCTATGAGATATCGACAGACTGTGAAAAGCATCGACGAACCCTTTGTTTCAGTGCAGTCCTACGTGAGTCTCGCGCAATCTTAAATAAGCCAGTGCTATGACAAGAACTCTCTCTCCAGTTCCGAGATGCTTGGCTTTCTGCTTCTATTGAGACGTCGATTCGCCTGCAGCGGCACCGTCACGTCCTGATTCTGCCCGTGCACCGGAATATCCAGCAGCGTCTCCCTGTGATCGCGCGATACGTTATCGCGGTCAAAAGTCACCGGCGAGAAGCGTACCCGGCCGATAGAAATCTGGCTATCCTTGGCGGAAACGTAGCTCGAATCCTCAGAAGTCAGCGAATCAGGCGGAGTTGGGTTTGTCGGCGTACCCGACCCCGAGTTGTTCTTGCTTACACTCTTGCTCGGCGAGTTATACGAGTAATTGGATCGCTTCAGACTCGAACGCAGTCGCGTGATGACTTCCAGATTACTCGGTCTCTCGCCGGAGTTCGTGCTGGAGTCGTGGGAGTTTTGGCGGGTCAATAACGGCGAGCCATACTCATGGTTAAGTATACTCGAGCCGTATGTCGACGCTAAGTTGGAGATGACGTTCGACGGCCGCTGGTAATACGGCACAGGCGAGTACATTCCGTAATCGTCCTCGTCCTCCAGGCGAAACGTCGGGTTCACGTTGCTTTGACTCGACGTGCTGACGTTGGAAACGTTAGATGAAGTGCGATGGTGCGTGTAAGGCAAAAGTCTGGACACCGGCCTGGCCGGGCTGTTCATACTACTTGGATTGTCGTACGCGTGCGGAAACTCGGGACACTCGAGCATCCGATCGCTGAAAGAACGGCAAATTCTTAATTCGGTCATCCTATACACTGATACACTAACTTGAAGCCTTAGATGGTCTAGAATATTTATTTCTAAACACTAGATACATTATTGTCTGCGTCTATAATTTAATATTTACTTCTAAACACTAGATACATTATTGTCTGTGTCTATAATTTAAAGCGATCTAATTAAACTAATTTGAGAAACTGCGCCTTAGAAGAAGTTTCGCGCTTTAAGCACATTACTATATCTATAGTCTAAAATTATCTAATTCATTACTCGAAATTATATTTTTATGGCAATTTTCGAGAACTGAACCTACTTTCTTCCTCTTGCTCTTACCCGTCAAGCGAACTAATATTCTATCGCTGTAATTATAATAATACAAATAGGTGTTGATAGCATAGATAGAAATATAATATTATACAGAAATAATTAGTTTAATAAGAACTATTCACAAAATTAGGAGAAGTAAGAGGAAGTAGGCGTAGATCTCAAAAATCGCCTCGAAAGTACAAATAATCCCGAGAACACTGATTTAATTAATTCTGGCTTGATTACCGATTTATTTATATATTGTTACGTCTTACATTTTGATACTCATACTTACTGACACTCCGTGGATACGTAATACGGCGGCTCAGGAGACCGATAATACTCCGGCGGTACGACGGTATACACCGGCGGCCCGTAATCCGGGAACGGGGCAACATTGCCCATATATATCGTCGGTACCCTCTCTATCCGGTCGACGCGAGCCGCGTCGTGCGAGTACGCGTCCTCGTTGCTGGTGCTACTGCTCTTTCTTCTCGGGCTCGGCGTTGGGGCGTTGGAGCCCGTCGTGCTACTCGTGTAATGCTGCGGAGAGTCCGTAAAGCGCAAAGGCTTGTCCGGCATCGCTGGAAGGCCAGGTGCTATGCCACCCATATTACTTAGGAACGGCCTGAAAGAATGGTAATTGTTACATGTATCTGTTGTCCTGGAAGGAGAAGAATCAATGTTTCAAATTAATAACTTTGTGACAACCCGGACACCACAAACTTTTCTAAAAGATATCTCAAAGACGTCTAAAAAGAGAGAAGATAGAATATCTTTTAAATATCTTTTATAAAAATTTGTTATCTGAAAAGGCTGTGTATCTTTAGTTATATCAGAAAGCTCAGTTAGAAAAAGATTAATGAGAACTATTTATTACTGTGAAGTTCTTATACGAAAAGAATATATATATATATATATATATATATATATATATATATATATATATATATATATAT
>NW_022639511.1:361595-376290 GCF_010583005.1 Odontomachus brunneus | reverse complement strand
ATATATATATATATATATATATATATATATATATATATATATATATATATATATATATATATATTTTCTTTTTTCATATAAATTTTTTCAATTTTACTATGATATCATGATAGTGCAAGAATAAAGTATCAATAAGAACTATCTTGCTAAAAAACATAGCAAATTTTTAATAGCACGTTTCAGTTCCTAAAATATACATAGCACATGTGAGACGAAAGGATAGAAACAATTACTGCAGCAGTCGGTCTATTCTTCGGTTACAAAATTCTATAGCAATTTTTACTATAAAATTCTCTCCTTGTATTATAGTACTTTCCGTGTCAAGCAAGAAATTTTGTACGTTAATGCATGATTCCAAGGAACACGTATAATTTCGTAGTTATCGAAGTACAAGTTATTTTGTGTCTAAAGTAACTGTTCATTTCGTCGTTTTCTCGTTTCTTTTCGAGTAACTAGCCAGATTACCTATAATGGTGTGCCCGTCCGTGATAAGTGTTGTGCGGATAGCCGCTGCTCGAGCTAAACTCGTAATCAGCGCCAAGGTAAGAGTTGCGATTCGACCCGGTGTCCGCTTGAAACCACCATCTAGGCTGTTCCTCGTCGCATTCGCCCAGTCGAGGATACAGCCGTGGGTGAATCGGGGATATGTTCGACATTCTCACGTCGTAACCGGTGGCTACGCCGGCCAGCATTGCCGCGATGTTGTACAGTACCAGCTCTATTATGCTTAGCTTTGGTTTTTTCGTCTCGCCGTTGTACAGAGTGGGCATCGGAACGGCCATCGGCATAATGTACGGCCCGGTTAGTCCGGGCTTCAACGGATAATCCGACGTTATCCAGTCAGCCGAGAGGTCGGGCGGTAATGCTGTATAATCTATAAAAGATATTCACGTTTTTGGGCGACATTAGGCATAGCGCTCGCGTGACCTGCTTGCGCAGATAGCGGAATTGTCAACGCAGATTAATAGCGATCTCATCTGCGAAAATGACATTATTAATGTTCTTTTCCGTCGTTTTTGCTTAGATTCTTGTGAGTGCGAGACGCGCAGAAACGTGTTTCTTCTTTCTTACCTTGTTCGTGTTCGAATTATTAATTTTTGCAAATGTATTCGTACGTTCAGAGCTTTATATAACTGTAAGTGAGTACGGCAATAGTTAGTCCGTGGTTCGCGCGTTTGATAAATTATTATTTATATTAATTAATTATATGTGTATTGTCCATGCATGTAAAGCGATTGCTCGTATCGGAAGATATTAATTATTATCTTTGCGCGTTAACTACTTTTATCTTTATTACCTGGTGCTAAGAGCAAACACCATAAAAAAATGCACCCACACAAGTATAACATATAAGGCGTATTTTAAAAATCGGCCAAGTCGTCGACATCTATGACGATTTTAAACCCAGACATGTGCTTTCAATAAGAGTTCCAATACAAATAGTTGAATACAAATAGTTGAATGATATTTCTTGTTTAGACTCAACCAATTTTTATAGATAAAAGCAAAGTTCAACGTACTAAAGAAACATAGTGTACTAATCTACTAATCCTTAAGAAAATGTATAAGACAGCTTGTCTTATATATTATAGACTATGAACTGTGGAACTACGATCTATAGAACAGATAGTTTAGAAGTGAAAGACATTCCTTTCTCGTGAAAAATATGAAATACTCCAAACTTTGAGGACACTACGTCGAATGAATTGGACGATAAACGATTACACATATAAATTATTTTATACATATTTTATCTATAGAGATCTTTACACTCTAAGAATGTTGCCTCTCAACTTGTCAATTTGCAACAAAACAATTAACAACGAATTGGTATCACATAAAGCCAGATTAATTGCAGGGAAAGCATTTAATCAGACATACTCGCACGATTCCTATTCTTCGCAAAAATAGAATGTAATAGAATTGCACGCAGGTAATATTTGCTCCTTAGTGAGCCTAGGATCTTAGGAAAAGAGAGGAGCCAAACCCAATTGGAGTTAACAGTTAGGATCCTACTGGAAGCATGCAAGGATCATCTTTTTACGCTCGGCCATCGGCACGCAATAACTTTTCTTTTCCTTTTAATTAATAGAAAACACAAAATGATAAGAGCGATCATTGCAATACAAATCATTGAACCGTGATTCGTTATGTCATATTGTAGAAGCTTTCGTACACGCAATTGTCTAAAGTTTCGTGTGTCGTACTGATAAAAAAACGCTTTAGATTCACGCAATCTTGTTCGTTATATCACCAAAGACCGAGCGTAAAAATTCAGCAAAACGAAAAAACAAAATTCAATGTGTCCAACTGAAAAGGTTTTATTGAAAAAATTTCTATTACTAAAATACAAATGTGCGTGTGGTTCCGTGTGTTGAATGTGATGTGTGCAAAAATCTCTGCTCTCGAGAAATGGTTGGAAGTTTTGGCGTAACAACAGTACAGAAACAAATTCGCTGAGAAATGTATTAACAATTAATAAATTTGCAATCGATCTAAATGCACATAAGGCAACAAAATAAAAGAGGGCTACGTTAACAAATATATATTTCTCTCTTTCTTTTCTTCCTTTTTCTCTTTTTCTAAATATAAATGTTTATATATAGACTATATATGATTATAATTTTGATTTTATTGTTGTAAAAATTATGACTATGTAGACATACACAACCTGATAACGCTCCAATGTAAAGACATGTATTGTTTTAGTTGAACTTTGCGGCAATGGCCGAAGCGTGTGACTCTATCTCACGTAGTAGTGGACTGTTAGATCTGCTTGTTAGAAATGTGTTATGTTTTCCAGATAATATCAGAAAAGAACCAACACCAGAAAGACTGCGTGTATGTGTATATATACACACACAAACATACATATACATATATATACATACACATACACACACACACACACACACACACACACACACACATATATATATATATATATATACATATACATATACATACACACACACACACACACATATATATATGTGTACATATATATATATATATTTTTTTTTTTTCTTACATTCTCATTAGATTTTTAGCTTACTCGCACTACGAGTATCACATCGGCTTAAATTAAGATAAATTAATTCGTAAATTAATGCAAAACTGGATATAAAAACAAGTCCACGCCCTCTGCATAAACATTTAAGAATAATGCATAATATATCTAATATATACTTTTGACAATTTCATCCTCTGAGACAACTTTAAGGCCCGCATGTGCACTAGCTTGCTCCTCTGTCGTAGAATAAACTTAAATTCCTATCTGGTCCCTCACCAAATTTTTTTTTAAGACAAATCTGAACAAAATGAGCACGAAATCCGTACACAGATCGTCTAAAAAGTGTATCTAGTTATCGTCCTCAAACAACTGGTAGGTAATGAGAAAAACACTATCAATCAGTGTATACATGCATTATATTACTATGTGATCAACCACTAAGCATAAACTATGCGAGAGTTCATTGAAAAAAAAAAGAAAAAATATTTAGTTATGAAAGTAAAAAGACATTGCCTACTTGAGATCTTCGCTTTAGCTTTATAATACGCAAATATATAAATCATTGTTTGGTGGAATTAAACGGGAATAAAACAGATTGATGGAAGTGAGGAAGAGGAGGATGAAGAAGAGGAAGAGGAGAAGGAAAATGCGGATGGTGAAGTGGACATCATTGAAATACATAATAACCGTTGCGGCAATGTGAAAACTTACGAGTGTGGTAGATGCTTTCCTCAGAGAGGCCTGCGATAGAATAGAAACACATGGTCATCAAACGAAATCATCCAAAAATACTATGTAAGGAAAAAAGTGCAGCGGAAAAGATGACATGCTATCGAAATGCGTTTCGAGCTGCAGGCTCTACTTGTGCTCCCATCAAGATCTAAAGTGTCCACGATCGACTGCACTTTCTTAAAATGATTGATACCACGTGCGTTGCACCTCGAGGTAACGTTAGTATTCTAGAATTTTGCGTAACGTGGCTCAAGAACTGTTCGTAGTTGTCAATACGTGTTTCGTGTTGAAACATTGAGAAATAAATTCATTTCACCGGCCGCGATTCATTACGACAATAATCATTGACCGCGGACGCGCGCGGTATCTATCGACCGCGAAAGAAATCACGACAGGTCGGGGACATGCTGTGTACAACAACGTCGCAGGAGTACATCCGTTCTCGCCGCGCGGCTACTTTTCTCTCGGGAATTGTTCAGCAGCGAAATGCTTAGACACTTGTCTTAGTCGATATCCTCGAGACTCGGACGACGAAGACTGGTGTCCGGAGAGGACGCGGGCAAACTTCTCTTTGGACTATAATTGGTACGCGGATTCTGGTGAGCAGCCTCGTGGAAACGACCGGACATATGTACAACGTTATCACCGTCGCAGCTGCGCAAGTATTCGTTACTCCTGGACTTGTGATGCAAGAAGGAATTCATCTCGATGCCGTGATCGAAACGATACGCGCCCTGCTTCGTGGACACGTCCGGCGTCGTCGTCGTCTCGACGTTGATCGGCGACCTCTTGTGCCTGGGTACCTCGTGGTATGGTCCCAGCGAGCTCTTTGACCTGGAGCTGTCGTTCGAGTGCTCCGAGTCGAAGTTGCACAACTCGGACTCGAGACTCTCGAAGTCGATGCCTTCGCGGGAGTTGGCCGCGAGGAACCTGGGCATCGTAGTGTTCGCCTGATCGGAGTCACGACGGTTCAACTGTGGTATGGATATTACATTCTCGAGGACGCTGTACTCCACTTTAACCGTGGCGGTTTTGTCATCGAGCGCGTCCCGGCTGCCCCAGGTCTTCATTTTGTTGAACACCCTTAGCGGGCTCTTGGAAATGCGTGACTTATGCTGGGAGGAGGAGGAAGAAGTTTTGCCGATGGAATTCTCGGGACTTGATTCGAGACCGTCGGTGTCGTTAATTTTGATGGTAACGGAGTTCTTTCTCTCGGTGCTATATGGCGAATTGAGGGAGCTTTTTCTCGAGCCGGAAGGCGACCGGAAGAAATCGGCCAAGGACGCCAAACGCGATTCCGAACTGTCTCTGCGCTTCGACTCCTTCGACTTACTTCTATCACGTTTCTTACTCTTGACCCGCTTCGCGGTGCCCACCAAAGTGCACGCTACGTTCTGCACGAAATTCGTGGAATGCGAGTGCTCCCACTCAAGCGGCCTCTGGCATTTGGAGGACGTGGCCTTCGAAGCGCCACCACCCACACGCCCGACTCTCGGGTAATCGTCGTTAATTATCGAGGGCTCTTCCGAAAAATGGGTCTTAAGATTGTTCGGGGTTTTATGCAGAACTATGGACTCGTATATGTCGTTGTCCAGAATGACAAAGTCCTCGCCTATGTTGTAGGGCGCATAGCGCGTGCCCTGCACGATGCTGTCGAGGTTTTGCGGCATATCGTTATAGTTACTACAACCTGGCTGATTATCTATCAGATTATTGGCCGAGGAGTACAATTTTCTGGAGGTAGGGTTACCTATTTCCTGCAGAAGCGGGGAGCGATGCGCGTTCGCCAACAGGGCTGTACGCAGCGGTGTCTTTTCGAGATCTGGCGCGGAACGGGACCAACGTTTGCCGCCAGGGGAGGCGGGATTTGGCGGCTGGGTGATAATAGCCCCGCGTTCACGTTGATGAAGCGTCGACGGCCCCCAAGTCTTACCCTTAACTCCGTCCGCCGGTACTAAACGGGGAAAAAAAAAGAAACAAAGTGCTACTCACTACGAATACTAACTAACTACTATAAACTCCTCTCTCCCTCGCTTTCATTCGGCGGAGGCAACTCGGCTTCTTACGGATATACTTTTCGGAAAGCGACTGTGTGTTCAAACAATATAATTGTGCATACTAATCTCAGCGACTGGTATACTCTGTATCACTATGATAATACATTAGCTCAAAGTAATTGTGGCTTTTGCAAAACAAGAAAGTAAAATGGAAAAGTATCCAATATATATAAAAACAATGTTTGTGCACACCATGCCGAAAAAGTATTGACATGTATAAAAAGTACAAGGTGTCTACCACAAACAAACAGTGTAACACTCAAATTGTCTGATTACAATTCAATACGTTCGATCGCTGATAAAGTCACTCATATCGCACAATAAATTGTCAATAATCACGGTACTACTGAAAGCGTTCAGGATAAAGTTACTCACATGCAATTGCTCTGAGTCTTGGAATGCTGGGTGAGCCTGGTGGGCTGTTAGGTCTCGACGGGTTCCTCACTTTGCCCCGATCCAAGGCCGTATGTTGAACAGTGATTGTATGACGAAAATCTAGATGATACAGAAAAATCTCTAATTATAATCAAAAATATATTATTTTCACCAAAATACACACACACACACACACACACACACATATATATATATTTTTTTTTTTTTTTTTTTTAAGAAAAACTTATATAATTACTATGTACAAACAAAAACTCTAAAAGATCGGTCTTGCATCATAGCATATAATAAAATATGAGGAGAAAATGGTGTTTTTACCCGATGGTGCACTGATATTGCTCCCAGGCTCCTTTTTGTTTAATTTTAACCGCGACTTTTTAAATTTGCCACGTCTCTTGTTTGGTGTAGGCGTGTTTTGCTGTTGAATGATCATTACGGTGAGTTCCCTTTCCAAGAGATCTATCTCACGGGCGGCTAATTCCTGCTCCCGCTGCCTCAAATTTTCTTCATGCTGTCTCTGTTGTACCTGTGCCTTCGTCAGTTCTTCTTCTCTACAGCGCAGCTCCTTGCAAATGAAGTTAAGAAGATACGTCAGACAGCTAATTCACTTAAAGCACCGCAATTATACATATACTAAGTCACTAGATTTTCTATTATATCTGTCTTAGAGACAGTAATTACCTCAATCAAAAGAAAAATATAAATTAAATAATTATTTTTTTAACAATGATATATTAACTAACTTTTTTGTTTTATCTTACCTCCTCTAAAGAACGGCATGCCTTTGCAAAGCGTTTAAAACAACGATTATAAAAATTATTTACTTTATAATACATACTTGTAACATATAATACATATAAGGTTTCAACGTGATATTTTAAAATATTCTTATAAAATTGTACGAAAGAGCTTAGTATTGTTTAAATGATTTCAAATATAATGATGTATAAATAATTTGAACATAATATAAGATAATGCGTGTTACCTTTTCCTTCATGCGCAGTCCGTGTAGAACTTGCTCAATCTCCAGTCTCCAATCTTCTTGCATCGTGTGAAAAGATTCATGTGGCGTTGCCGCGAATGCATCTCGTACTTCCTCCAACGCTACTAAAATCTCTGCAAATCCAGGCCGAGCATGACTGTCCGACGCCCAACATTCTAAATAATAAATGCTTTCAGTGATATATCCACTAGACTCAGGAAAATGTATGATTAAAAATACAATTTGAGAAGAGAATCTCCTCTTTGTGTTCGCACATTACTAATCTCTTACCTTCCATGAGATACCTCCAAGGTTGAGGACAAGTGGATGGTATAGGTAGAGTCAGCTTATTAACGGCGACACCGTACGCTATAGCCAGAGTATCGATACCTTTGTAGGGTATCTCTCCCGTCAAGAGTTCCCACAGCAATACGCCGTAGCTGTGAGTAAAAATTTCACAAGTACTTTAACTAAAAGATCAATATAGCTTAATAAATTACGAAACACTCTTTCGTGAAATGAAGATATCAAACTCTACGTCAAAGACTGACCTCCATACATCACTGGCTTTGCTGAAAGTGCTCTTTTTGATCACTTCCGGCGCCATCCAGGCATATGTGCCAGCCGCCGACATGCGGGTTGTCTTGTAGACTTCTCTCGCCAATCCGAAGTCCGTGATCTTTAGAGTTTTGTATTGCAGATCGTCGTTTTCAATCGGTTCACTCAGCAACACTATCGACATAGAGATATATTTAAAGTAAAAGAGGAAAAGAGGATTTTTGTTAATGTAATGATTAATATATCTTACCATTGGAACTTTTTAGATCTCTATGAATAAGACTTATAGGAGCTTTGTTATGAAGGTAATCCATGCCTCTTGCGATTTGTATCGCCCAATCGACTAATACGTCAGGTCTAATCTTCCTGCCACTAAGGACTCTATTAAGACTACCGCCGCGAGCGTACTCCATCACAAGACACATATTAGGCATCTTTATACACACTCCTTCTAATTGCACAATATTCTCATGTTTCAATAACCAGAATAATTTCGCTTCCTGCCGAACATTTTCTAACGTTACACTGGGCTCTTCGTCTGGGTCTTGGCGCGCAGCCTTCACAGCTACTTCGCGGCCCTTCCAAAAACCCCTGGAAAATCAAATAAATCTTATTAAAGATCACTCTTAAATGTGTGCATCGGAATATATGTGTGTTTATCTTGAAATCATTCTCGGATTTTAGAATCGATATATCAGAATCTTTTTCTATGGAATGTTTTCGCTGAAATAAATGTTACACTGATAGCTCTTTGTATACATCTATGAACTAATTTATTTGCCTACCTGTACACTTTCCCAAAACCTCCGACCCCTATAACTTCCTCCAATTGCAACTCCTCGAAATTGATTTCAACAGGTTGGACTTTATCGATCACCGACGAAACTCGATCGATACTCTCTGCCTCCGCGACAAAGTTTGCCGGAAAGATTCCCACTTTCCCGTGAACCTTTCCAGTCCACCATCCTTCGTCGCCTGAGATTTTCGAGTCTTTCGACAAAACCTATTGTAGAAAACAACTGTGTCACTTGCCGGGCTGTTGTGTTATAATAAAAAAAAAACACGTAATATTGTTGCAACCGAATCGGTCATTTTTAATTCTTTGAAGCACTTCACTTCAAACAATTCCATTTCATTATCAACTAGTAATTTTCTCTATAAAATTATTTTAAATAAAGAAATCATCAAGACACGTTATTGTTGAAGATAAAGCTACCTCAACAGTTTCCCCTCTCTGAAGAGATAACTCATCTTCACCCTGAGCGACATAGTCAAAGAGGGCCGTGAAAATAGTGGTGCTGTTGTCCTGTCGCGACTGAGAAGAGGAATGTGTACCATGGGATGGACTAGTCTGTTGAGAGACAGTTCTTGCAGTTCCACCGCTGTGCGTATCAGAAATGCTGCTGTCAGACATATTGTTGCTAGATGTATGTCCATATATGTATCCGTAGCTGCAAGAAGAAATCACCCCTCAAAAAAATTACCCACATAGCTAAATCTGCAGAAGCAGATTTCACGCAATGTCTATTGTAAATATGTTGTCAGCAATTTGGTAGTAGAAATATAACAGGATCTGCTAGCAGAGTATGATTGACAACAGAAACTGAGCAGGATCTATCATTCTGTAATTATTTAAATGTACTTAAATGAAATATACTGCAAACTCTGCTCGGTTTCTGCCATCAATCTGTTGTCAAATCATCAGGCTCTGTCGACAGAATACAAGTTTAGTGCGTACACAGATGACTATGGATCTGCCATTCTGGTCAAATCTGCTGCCACTCTGCTGGTATACTGCTAACACTTTGCTTATTGGTATCTAAATATTTATTGATATTTAAATATACTGCAGATTCTGCTCGCTATCAAGTTATGTCAGCAGTCCTGTTGACAAAACACGAGTTTAATACAGACACAGATGATTATGGATTTGCCACGATTTCTACTGTCAATTTGCCAATATACTGCTAACATTTTGCTTTTTAGATACCAAGGAGTCGCGAGATTACAGATCTCGTGGCTCATCATCTGTGGCAGACAACTGTGTTAGCACTCTTGAATTACTCCAAGAATAATTAACTATGGTTGATCAGTTTGTTTAGACTTTAAGGTGAATGTCCCAATGACTGAACTAATAAACACAATTAGTTTTATATTTTCATTAATAAATAATAGAATTACTAACAAAATTGACATTTTTATAAAACTTTGAAGATTTGTCAGCAGTGAAAAAATTGAAAATAAAATAATCAATTATGATTGAACTGAACAATGGATCATGTCTTAATTACTGAATGATACAGTAATCAAATGTTCATTAAATAACATTACAAATTAGCACAAAGAGAAATCTTTTAACAAAATTTCAGAGGTTCTTTACTCGAAATATCAAGTACAAATATACTATTAATATTTTTCTCATTGGAATAATGTTTAATTACTGAGATATTCACCTGACAGCAAGGGTTGTGAAGTAGAGCTTTTTTTACCTAGTGTTGTGACTATTAGTTCTGCTGTTATGCTGATACCGCGGCGATGAATTGGTCGTATTTGGACTGTGAGGATGTGAGGAGCCATTCTCTGGATAGAGTAGGAAATGCTCGCTCCGATGACGAGCATCCGGTTGTCCGTGGTCCATCAAGGTAGACAAGCCTCTCGCCGATAACCCGGCCGGCGGCATATGGCTCGACACTCTCCTTACTCCTCTCTTCTGCGTAAATCACTCTTCCCTTCTGCTCTTTACTTCGCCACCGATACCACGTCGGTACCTCGTGTACGACGCGCGACGTCAAACTCTAGGCCGTTATTCACCGCTTCGTTTCTTATCGCGGATAAATCGTGGACACATATCAGGACCGCGAAGCGTCGTCGTTTTGACATATCCTGCGGCAGCGTGACGGACGCTTCCGCGACGACGGAGAACGAGCCGTTCTCGCGTTTACATCGGGTGCATTCCCCCTCCCTCTCCCCCGCTCAGCGTTAGTAAGTACTACTACGAAAGTGTGAAATCGGGCCGCGTCAGCGTGACCGCCGTGTTTCCCATCGGGTAACGACACTCGAGGAGTACGATCGGGGTCTCCTGCGCAACGGGAAAGAGGAAGCAAGAGAGGACGCGATCGCCGTATGTCGCTTTCGCTCTCGTTCTCTCTCTCTCTCTCTTTCTTTCTCTCTCTTCTCACCACCCCGTGCGCGAAAACAATTTCACGAGAACCGGCATTCTGATGCGCGTGTCCACGAGCGGCACGCACGGACCTCGGTCGCGAGGACGACCGTCGACGGACCGCGGTTGCGAGAGAATTCGCCGAGGATTCCGCGATATGCTAGAAAATACCAGTCTCGGCGGTCTCGCGTCAGGGTGTGTATACCTTTACAAGCCCACTCTGTCTCTCTCTCTCTTTCTCTCTCTTTCTGTTGACGAGGCCTGTTTTTCTGTCGCCGCCGGGTCGTTCCTACGACCAACCGACTTGGCTCACGCGGGCTTCAAACTGGCGCGCTCGCCGCCCCGAGGACACGACGCTCCGCGTCAGTCCGCACGTCGCGCGACGATGCCACATTTAACAATAGAAAACGGAACAGCACTCATAGCAATAACCTCGCGAACGCCATGTTTCGTACGACGGCCCCGTGACATGAAGCCACGACTCTCATGTAGACGCGCGTCCCATCGTACTCTCGCGTCCCCTCCGCCGACACCATCTGTTACCGGCTGCCGTGTATCACCACGTGAACGAGCGAGCCATGCGTCTGCTTGGCATTTGAATTGTAATTCTTGTGCATTTGAATTGTAATTTAAACGGAAACACTCGCGACTTTGAAGCACTTATTGGAAACTTTACGTGCGCAAGATCAGATATTGGTTTTTATATTACGATTTGTGTAAATCTATTTAATGTCATTTTGACTTTTGTATTCTACTTGGATTTCCATCTCGATACATATACCTTCTATAAACTTTCAGATATACTCTTTATTAACTAACTTGTCTTTGCCAACTGTGATTAAATATTAGATATTTATATGGAATATTTTTATAACGTAAGATATCTAAATTATACAGTGAATTCTAATTATTTTCTAGATCAGGTTCACTTCTACATATCACAGAGATACGTCTACTTTTTGGTATGTGTCGTCCTCCAAAGTATGACTCTTCACATTTCAGGATCTCATGGTTGTACTTGTACCTCGCAACACCGCTAAAAATCCGATCATATATGAGTAATAATGTGTATTAATATTATTTAATCAACCCCTTAAGAGGATGCTGGAGTCAACGACGAACTCGAACAATGTCGATAATGTAGAGACGATCGTCACTAACATAATCACATTATCCTTTTCGTATTTCTTGTACATATAGAACTTACATGAATGTATGTTGCTTTGTTTTACCATACTCAACGGAAAACCTAACCATATATGTGTAGAAATATTTCTGCAAACTTTTTCGATATTCTTAAGCTTCCAAATGCGGATGCAAAGGTAAACAATGTTCTTCAAAATTTTTTTGCTTGGAGCATCCACAATTTCGGTATGCACAAGCTGCAGAATTTTGGATTAGGCAAATATTACGCTGACAGCTTGAGATTTTACATTAAAAATTTTTTGTTTGTTTTCAACACATATCGAGCAATGCTTCTATTTATTTTTGCACGTACTTTCATTGCGTAAAAGCATTTGTAATTCTGTGTAACCAATACGACGTAAACTTTGCAGAAAAATGTCAGTGTTCTGTCGGTAAAGTTTTTAGCTTCAGCATCCTCTTAAGTGTGTATGTAGTATATGTATACAGAAAAGGCACGTGCCACCAGTGTGTGATGTACATATATGTACATCTTAAAAAACACTAATTTATCCTTTTATGATTTATATGAAACTTAGTATCTTACAGTTTTTGAAGTTTTTGAATCCGAATATAATATTAAAATCTCAAAATCCAATATGGCAGATCAAAAGTTAGAAAAATAATTGGATTTTTATAAAAATGATTGTACTAAAGTTTTCAAAGTCGCTGAATACAAATGTGATATCTAAATCTAAAAATTCAAAATGGCAAGTCCAATATGGCAGATTAAAAATTGGAAAAATAATTAGATTTTTATATTTTGACCTGCTACTTTGAATTTTAAAATTTTGATATCATATTCGGATTCAGCGATTTTGAAAACCTTAATACTAAAATCTTAGTGGAAATATAAGAAACTTTTTTTCACACACTGGTGGCATGGAAATCTCATTTTCACCACACAGTCAAGGAGTTAATAATGAGAAAACTGGGAGAAAGAAAATATGTCAAACCTCATGATGTATAGCGATCTCCTTGGAAGTAGAAAACACTCAGAGCACTCCTTCTCATGTTCCACCAAGTTCAGTCTCATCACGCTGTCACTCAGTAGACTTAATCCTGCAATAATTTCTCCACAAAACTGTAAATATTTTAACTATATGGAGAATCATTGTAGAACTGTTTTAAATAGATACGATGATATTTCATTACCCTGACACTATCGACATGTGGCTTTATCCATCCTTCAGCAGCTAAATCCAGTATATGCACTAGTGAAAGTTGTACCATATCTGATGGAAATGCTGTTTTACGAACCCTATTGAGAATCTCTGAATTATCTTTGCTCCATTTCCTCCATTCTGTTTCTCTGTAACCATGTATTGCCTGTACAAAAAGATAAAAGTGCTAACATATATGAAACAAGCTAAATAGGTATCTATGTACATTTAGTGTTAATTAACATTTTACTAACATTGTCCCAATGTGAAAATTCATAACGCAGTTTCATCATATAAGGATCAATCTCGCGTATCAAAATCTCTTCTTCCTGTTCGCTAATGAAGTTTGGTAAGATTTTCATTGTGCTGTGTAACTTCACTTTCCAGTCCTTCGTCACGCTCGTATTTAATTCTTTCGAGTCTGAATCAGAATTGGTAACATATTTCGAGGTAGTACGACAAAATGTTCTATTTACGATGTGATATACCAAACGTGAGATCATTGCAATTTTCTGAATTCAAAAATTTATCAATATAAAATTTGTCGAAAAACTTATGTTAACGAATATGTAACATATACAGACGATACAAACCAAGTATAAATTTAGAAAAACTTGAATCTTTTATATTTGCGAGTTTATATATTAGTTATCAAATTCTAATATATATAATATTTATATCACAGAAATCTGACAGTAAATATAGGTTATCTCTAATTAATATAACAGATTTTCTCTCTCTCTCTCTCTCTCTCTCTCTCTCTCTCTCTCTCTCTCTCTCTCTCCGAACGGTGTACAGGCACAGATGTCTATACTAAACTAGATTGTTAACAAGGGTTTCGAACGTGTGTCGCGTAAGGTTTCCGATTGCATGCGAGCAAATGGCAGCGGTCCTGTGTGTGTGTGACGGGAGCGTCCCGATTGACCACGGTACGATTGGACACAACCAACCGATGAAAAGAATTATCTAGTGAATATTACTAGGTCGAACCAATCATTACAATCTGTGTCCAATCGTATCGTGGTCAATCGGGTCCCACCCTGTGTGACTGGGTGTGACGTGCACTTGGGTTGCGTTCTTTTATTTGCAACAAATGTAGCTGAATGCATCTCGTGGCATCAGACAAAATCCATAAAAAACAAGAGGACAATGTTGGCCATCTTAGAGTGCGTTCAGATTCCTCATCCGGGTGCACTCTATTACTAGAAACACTATAGTATATGTGACATATACTATAGCACTTCTAGTAATAGAATACACCCGGGTGGGGAATCTGAACGCAGCCTTAAATGTTTCTAGGTTCCATAAATTCATTTCTGAAAGTTAATATCACTGTTGCACATTATGGCTCCTGCACACAGGACACGGTAATGCTTTCCGCGCGGCGGAAGTTCGCGCGACAGCCAATCAATATGTTGCTTTCCCTAATAACCTTCTAGCTCTTACGGAAAAACT
>NW_022639511.1:361379-361585 GCF_010583005.1 Odontomachus brunneus | reverse complement strand
ATATTATTAATACATATCAGTCTTAATAATACATATAAAAATTAATAAAATAATAACAATATTGTTTATAAAACACAAATTTTTTTAACAGCATACATATCACAAGAAATGCTATTTGTATTATTTAATTTGTACTCTGTTGTAACTTTAATGGAAACTTAAAATAATTTTATTATTTAATTGAAACTAAAAATATAAAACAAAAA
>NW_022639511.1:361041-361369 GCF_010583005.1 Odontomachus brunneus | reverse complement strand
ATTGATTGGCTGTTGCGCGGACTTCCGCCGCGCGGCAAGCATTACCGCGTTTTGTGTGCAGAAGCCATTAGGAGTATCTATAGAGGTATAATGGCTCCTGCACACAGGACGCGGTAATGTTTGCCGCGCGGCGGAAATTTGCTCGATAGCCAATCAATATGCTGATTTCTGTAAGAGCTAGAAGATTATTACAGAAACCAGCATATTGATTGGTTGTCACGCGGATTTCTGCTGCGCGGCAAGAATTACCGCGTTCTGTGTGCAGGAGCTATAAAAGTTTCCTTGTGCCGCGCGTAGTCAGCTATGTGTCGCTCTCATTTAAACCAGT
>NW_022639511.1:360852-361031 GCF_010583005.1 Odontomachus brunneus | reverse complement strand
CTATAAAACTAATTATTGCCTTTCCTCGTATTTTTTAATAATTTGAAGAACTTCTATAAGACATTGTGTCTTATTTTTAGAAGAAACATACTTTAATCCTTCTTCTACAGCAAACATGTAACCATCTTTGAAATGTTTATCATAATGCATTTGAGATGATACTTCTTTGATAGCAGCTA
>NW_022639511.1:359224-360842 GCF_010583005.1 Odontomachus brunneus | reverse complement strand
CAGCAAGCAATCCAGCACGAAAACAAGCACCGTGTGCCGCTGGCTTAAGTGAGTGACAGTTCATCCGAGTGTTAGGTTAAGAAGTTAATACACAGTATTACATTTATGATATCTCTTTTAAATCTGTTGCGAAATATCCGCCGGACATTTCGGACATCGACGGATATTTTCGGACAAAATTTATGAAGAAAACGAAAGGAAAATATCAGATAAGTATCGTTTATATAACACACACAAATATATAAACAATAAAGGATTTGGAGATGCTGTATATCAGCTTCTTAACTTAACACTCGGACGAACTGTCACTCACTTAACGCAGCGACACACAGCTGACCACGCGCGGCACAAGGAAAGGGCTATCGCACACAAATTGACATAACTGCATATGCATAGCATAAGACCGTATGTACCAATGAGCATCGAATATTAAGTCGCCATATTGTTCGATGCTTAATATTCGATGCTCATTGGTCTATACGATCTTATGCTATGCATATGCAGTTATGTCAATTTGTGTGCGATAGCCCAAACTTTTATAGTTTCTGCATACAGAACGCGGTAATGTTTACCGCGCGGCGGAAGTCCGTACGACTGCCAATCAATATGTTGTTTTTCCGTAAGAGCTAGAAGGTTATTACGGAAAGCAGCATATTGATTGGCTGTCGCGCGGATTTCCGCCGCGCGGCAAGCGTTAAAGCCTGTTCTACAATACGTCGTATGTCGGAGTCGGATGGCGCAAGTCGTTTGTCGTATATCGTTGAACGGATTGTGAATGCGACAACTATTCTACAATTGTGTCGCACAGTCGGCAGTATTATGCACGAATTTAAAATCAGCAAAGCATTGTAAAACTAAGAAATGGATAATTTAACAACGATCAGAAGCTTAAATATATTATTAATGGTAATAAAATTGTTAAAAATAAAAATACTTTTACGAAGACGACGAAAAACAATAAGAAGATGGTGGGTAAAACCCCACATATCCACAAATATAAGAAATGAGTTAGGTATAATTTTTCTAATCGGCTTAAATTTCAATGACTTTTCATAGATTTATAGAATTTGTATTGCAATTCCAACTAGTACTTGGTATAGTACTTAGTGCTGAATAACGCTGGAATCTGGTCACATACTGGAATGAAACAAACATTTGAAAACAATATGCTATTTATTCCAGAAGCTCGTCCTTTACCCAATACAAATTGCCTATTGCCATTTTCTATTGTTGGAGACAAAGGTTTTCCATTCAAAACATATTTAATGCGACCATATGCAAAGAAAAATTTACAAAACAATGAGCAAAAAATGTTTAATTATCGATTGTCAAGAGCACGTCGAGTGGTCGAAAATGCTTTTGGCATTCTTGTGGCACGATGGCGAATACTACAAAAACCTTTAGCTCTGAAATTAAATACTGTGGAGAAAATAGTGCAAGCTATAACTTGTTTGCATAATTATATTATAAGTACCAATTTACAAATTAATTCTTATTTTAATAAAGGAATGATTGATCGAGAGGTAACTAATGGTGAGATAATACCAGGGAATTGGCGAAATGAAATAGAAGAAACAGAGTTTATTCATCCTTTAGGGCGAGTTGGTGCCAACATTGG
>NW_022639511.1:357858-358373 GCF_010583005.1 Odontomachus brunneus | reverse complement strand
ATGATTTTCGCGCACAAAATCAATAATTATTTCATCTAAACTTGTACATTCCATGATGAAAATAAGGTTATACTGTATACTACAATAGTCGTACAGTCGGAAGTCGGATGTCGGAAAAGATGAGAGTTGACCAACTCTCGTTACGATAGCGACAACCGACTCCCGACAGCTTTATGCGACAGCCGACAACCGAGTGCGCATGCGTCCGACATACGACGTATTGTAGAACAGGCATAAGCCCGTATCAGACTACCGACTGCTGACTACGACTGCCGACTCTCAATGGACCAATCACAGTGAGGCACCGAGTCGGCGCCTCACTGTGATTGGTCCTTTGAGAGTCGGTAGTCGTAGTCGGCAGTCGAGTCGGCCTGTGCAGTCGGTAGTCTGATACGGACTTTACCGCGTCCTGTGCGCAGGAGCCAATACTTATAACGTTAATTTTTCATATTTTTTACTACAATTATCCCAGCAAACACAAAATATTACTGTTATATAACATAGACGTAACATAG
>NW_022639511.1:357738-357848 GCF_010583005.1 Odontomachus brunneus | reverse complement strand
AACTTGTTACCAACGTATCTGAAGGATTAGCTTAATATTAAGTTCAATAATTCGATTACTCTGTAAGATAATAACATATAATTAATTATTTGATGTAATTAATACGAGGG
>NW_022639511.1:357623-357728 GCF_010583005.1 Odontomachus brunneus | reverse complement strand
TTTTTTATTAATTTAATAATTTTAAATAATTACATTTATTTTTTTATATATAATATTTGTAAATAGATATATTTACAAAATATTACAAAAAATATTTATTTTTTA
>NW_022639511.1:355649-357613 GCF_010583005.1 Odontomachus brunneus | reverse complement strand
TAAACTTGTACATTCCATGATGAAAATAAGGTTATACTGTATACTACAATAGTCGTACAGTCGGAAGTCGGATGTCGGAAAAGATGAGAGTTGACCAACTCTCGTTACGATAGCGACAACCGACTCCCGACAGCTTTATGCGACAGCCGACAACCGAGTGCGCATGCGTCCGACATACGACGTATTGTAGAACAGGCATAAGCCCGTATCAGACTACCGACTGCTGACTACGACTGCCGACTCTCAATGGACCAATCACAGTGAGGCACCGAGTCGGCGCCTCACTGTGATTGGTCCTTTGAGAGTCGGTAGTCGTAGTCGGCAGTCGAGTCGGCCTGTGCAGTCGGTAGTCTGATACGGACTTTACCGCGTCCTGTGCGCAGGAGCCAATACTTATAACGTTAATTTTTCATATTTTTTACTACAATTATCCCAGCAAACACAAAATATTACTGTTATATAACATAGACGTAACATAGACGTACTCTTGTTACTTCTATGTTATATAGCAGTTATGTCTTTCTTTGTTAAGATAGTAATATTTCAACTATATTTAATACACATTTTTGTACATTTATTGAACATATTACATCAATTACTACTATTTTCTATCCTTTTCATCCATTAATCAAGACAGCACAAAATATTTATAAAATATTTACAAAATATTTATAAGATTTATTTGAATATTTTATTTACCAAAATATTCCATAAATATATTTACAGATATATTTACAAAATATTTTTGTGACCTTGGATTCAATAGATAAAAAATATTTATCTCATAAATATTATGAAAATATTTATTAAAATATATACATTTATATACATTTTTCTCTTTTCCTGAATTTTTCATAAAAATTTCCACTTTATTGTTTCTCATGCTACTTAATTGAATTTAAATTGTACTTTGAAAATTTGCTTACCATTGCTGAGATTCGAATTTTTTATTTTTTTATTAATTTAATAATTTTAAATAATTACATTTATTTTTTTATATATAATATTTGTAAATAGATATATTTACAAAATATTACAAAAAATATTTATTTTTTATTTACTATAAATATTGTATAAAATATTTAGTCTGTATTTTAATAATATTTTCAATAAAAATTTTGATACTTTGTCCTTCATGTATATAAAATATTTATATCATATTTATATATTTTTAAGAAATAATTCGAAATAAATATTTATCATAAATATTGTGTGCTGTCTGAGAAACGCACTACTTTTTGCACACCAAAGAACCGTATTCGTACTTAAGGTTCCTGCATATTCGAAATTCAGGCTACAATTTTTCGGCAGCCGCTTGGATTGGGATGCTAAAAGTTGCAAGCAGTTGCACGATTCTGCTTGCAACTTAAATTAAAGAACGGTCAAGGTGTACGCAGTCTGCAGCTTGATGTGCACAACTGGATATACAGAACGATTAAATTATGCATCGGATGCATCGGGTTGTATCTGTTACGAATAAAAGAATGCACCCTTAGTGAATACTTAAGGTTTGTTTTTCGTTCCTGCACTGGCTGCACTAGTGCCAAAAGTGTGCGCTGAAGCGTTTTCTATTCCCGAATTGACGTCAGCGAAGCTGTTTTCTATTCCAGTGCAGCAGAACTCAGTGCACAAATTCACTGCACTATCTGCTCTAGGTCTGGAGTCTGTGCAAGCGGGAGAGGTGCACTTGGACACGGTGCATTTGGACACAGCCAATCACAGCACCGTGTGATTAGAGACATTTGTAGGGTCCCTTGGAACAGCGACTTGTGATTGGACTGTGTCCAATTGCCCCGTGTCCAACTGATATACACCCGTGCAAGCAGTGTGAGCAGTGCAAGTGTGCAAAAGTGCAAGAAATGTAAACAGTAGAAGAGTAACGTGCACGAATAATAATAACAAAGTAGGTATGAGGTTATGTCGCATTTTTGTAAGACGAACAGTAATGGGATTCTGTAATAGAG
>NW_022639511.1:353391-355639 GCF_010583005.1 Odontomachus brunneus | reverse complement strand
ATATAACATAGACGTAACATAGACGTACTCTTGTTACTTCTATGTTATATAGCAGTTATGTCTTTCTTTGTTAAGATAGTAATATTTCAACTATATTTAATACACATTTTTGTACATTTATTGAACATATTACATCAATTACTACTATTTTCTATCCTTTTCATCCATTAATCCAGACAGCACAAAATATTTATAAAATATTTACAAAATATTTATAAGATTTATTTGAATATTTTATGAATATTTACCAAAATGTTTTATAAATATATTTACAAATATATTTACAAAATATTTTTGTGACCTTAGATTCAATAGATGAAAAATATTTATATATCTCATAAATATTATAAAAATATTTATTAAAATATATATATTTATATACATTTTTCTCTTTTCCTGAATTTTTCTTAAAATTTCCATTTTATTGTTTCACACGTTACTTAATTAAATTTAAATTGTACTTTGAAAATTTGCTTACCATTGCTGAGATTCGAACTTTTTATTTTTTTATTAATTTAATAATTTTAAATAATTACATTTATTTTTTTATATATAATATTTGTAAATAGATATATTTACAAAATATTACAAAAAATATTTATTTTTTATTTACTATAAATATTGTATAAAATATTTAGTCTGTATTTTAATAATATTTTCAATAAAAATTTTGATACTTTGTCCTTCATGTATATAAAATATTTATATCATATTTATATATTTTTAAGAAATAATTCGAAATAAATATTTATCATAAATATTGTGTGCTGTCTGAGAAACGCACTACTTTTTGCACACCAAAGAACCGTATTCGTACTTAAGGTTCCTGCATATTCGAAATTCAGGCTACAATTTTTCGGCAGCCGCTTGGATTGGGATGCTAAAAGTTGCAAGCAGTTGCACGATTCTGCTTGCAACTTAAATTAAAGAACGGTCAAGGTGTACGCAGTCTGCAGCTTGATGTGCACAACTGGATATACAGAACGATTAAATTATGCATCGGATGCATCGGGTTGTATCTGTTACGAATAAAAGAATGCACCCTTAGTGAATACTTAAGGTTTGTTTTTCGTTCCTGCACTGGCTGCACTAGTGCCAAAAGTGTGCGCTGAAGCGTTTTCTATTCCCGAATTGACGTCAGCGAAGCTGTTTTCTATTCCAGTGCAGCAGAACTCAGTGCACAAATTCACTGCACTATCTGCTCTAGGTCTGGAGTCTGTGCAAGCGGGAGAGGTGCACTTGGACACGGTGCATTTGGACACAGCCAATCACAGCACCGTGTGATTAGAGACATTTGTAGGGTCCCTTGGAACAGCGACTTGTGATTGGACTGTGTCCAATTGCCCCGTGTCCAACTGATATACACCCGTGCAAGCAGTGTGAGCAGTGCAAGTGTGCAAAAGTGCAAGAAATGTAAACAGTAGAAGAGTAACGTGCACGAATAATAATAACAAAGTAGGTATGAGGTTATGTCGCATTTTTGTAAGACGAACAGTAATGGGATTCTGTAATAGAGCTGGGCCCCTATTCTTGAAATAGTTGCGTATACGTAAGTTTTACTGCGCAGTTTAATCATACTATAAAATAGCTGCGCAATGAAAATTACGTATATGCAAAAATTTCAAGAATAGGGGTTCTGTATGTAATATTTAAAAATATTTTTGACATTTTGATTATTACAGATAATCGAGTTAAATTGTCTGAACAATTGCGTTCATTCAGGGAAAATTTTCAATTTATTGCTCAAAAACAGACCGATGCTAAGATCGTAAGACAAAATCTTCTATTGCTGTCTCTGATGTTTAAAAATGTATCTAAGGTACAACTATAGACAAAAGTTAGGGTCGCTCTACCATAACTTGCAAACAACATTTTTTAAAGTATATTATAGATAACAAAAGAAAAGTTCCCCGAAGTTTTATAAATTTATCTATATTTTTGATACACTCAGATACACTCTTTATGCATTTTATCTAAAATGCATAAAGTTTCGGTGATCTTCAGAGCAAAAGAGGAAAAGATTTATTAGACATTAGATATTTTCTCTTATTCTTTTATTTTCATCAAAAGTGATTTTTAAAATAAGAATTATAAGTTATTTATGAATTATATTGGAATGTTTCAGATACGTGTTGAATATGTTAAAATCCAAGCAGAAGCATTTAAAATAAATGCGCTGGCAATCACCGAAATTGTATATACTGTACAAAAAATGGTAGATACTGCTGCTATACAAGCTATTAATGAA
>NW_022639511.1:351440-353381 GCF_010583005.1 Odontomachus brunneus | reverse complement strand
ATTACGGTTTGAACTGCTTGACCATCCACCTTACTCACCAGATCTAGCCCCAAGCGACTTCTTTTTGTTCCCTCATCTAAAAATTGCGCTCGGAGGACAGAGATTTTCGTCAAATGAAGAGGCAATCACCTTCGTGAACAATTATTTTGCAGAGAAAAACGCCGAGTACTATTTCGACGGGTTACAGAGATGGGAGCATCGCTGGGAGAAGTGTGTAGATTTACAAGGAGACTATGTTGAAAAATAAAAAACAATTTTCAGAAAAAATGACTTGTATCTTTGTTAGGTCGGAAACTTTTCAGACCACCCTCGTAATGTTATCGCTTAACTATTATTGCATTTTAATATATTGTTACTTTTTTCAGATTGCTTTCTGAAGCAAGCAGTTCTTGAAGAATTTGACAAGGTATTGCGATTGTGAGTATTGTTCTATCTGTGATTGTGCATAGTATTTTTATAATAATTATAATCTCTAATATAGCACTTAATAATTGCACTTAATATAGCACTTAATAATTTTTTCAAGAATTTTCTTTTGATTACATTTGATTTGATTTTGATTGCATTCAGTGCAATATTATGTTTAATTTTAGAATTAATTTTAGAATATATCTTATAATAAAACTTTTATGATGTTGTGTTTGTCTATATATAATGCACTAAAGATGCCAAATATTACCAAAATTACACATAATAGTAATGTTTTAAATACATTTATTTTATTTTTTACATTTAAACGTACAAATGTTGCTGATTGTATGCAAATGTTAATTACTTTAATTATACTTTTAACTTAACAAAATATAATACTTATTTGTTAATTATTTCTTACTATTGTCTGTGTCCTTTATCGTAATAAAATAGATTGAAATAAATTAATAACTCCTTGAATAATATTAATATACTCATACATAACACTTTTTTATTATTTCTTTATTTAAAAGTCTTCTTATTGAAAAGAAAGTATTACAGTACTTAATTACAATAAATATAAGTAAACATTTATAATCAACATGTTTACTTGCACACAAGTAATGTGATCGCCATATTGTTTGTGCACTAATGGCTTTTGCACACAGGACGCAGTAATGCTTGCCGCGCAGCGAAAGTCCACGCGACAGCCAATCAATATGTTGTTTTTCCGTAAGAGCTAAAAGGTTATTACGGAAAGCAGCATATTGATTGGCTGTCACGCGAACTTCCGCCGCGCGACAAGCATTACCGCGTTCTGTGTGTAGGAGCTATAAAGCGTTCTTTATTGCTTGACTGCACGCTTACACTCGTTTCTAACTTACACTCAGTTCTAACTTACACTAGTTCAGTTCAGTTCAGTTCTAGTGCAATCCCAGTGCAGGAACAAAAAACAAACCTTTACAACATACACTATGAGTCAGCGAGGCTATTAAATTAGTGTCGTAAAACCAAAAATACTAGCATCTTATTACATCAAAAAATGTTGTAATAAAAAAATAGATATTGGACGTTATTTGCTTTGCTCATTTTCAACAAAAGAATTTTATGACTAAACGTAGTGAAAATATTAGCATGTTCGACTGGCTCTGGGTTATTCAACCTACGTTTATTGGTCGAACAAATACTTATAAGCTTTATGATTGGCTAGTAGAGACTTATGGCGTCATTAATCGCTCTCGGAGCGATTAACCCAGAGCCAGTCGAACACGCTATAAGTGGCGATAGCAGCCATTTTCTCGCATGCACCGAAAACTCTATCGGACATAAGCCATTATATGTTTTTAAAGGCCAAATCATACTAGCGATTAGCGATTGATGATTGACGATTGAAGATTGAAGATTGTAACTTCACCAATTGGAACAAAGCAAGCCAAGGTTGAAGCTCGTTGATTCGTCAAAATTTAATAGCGTGTTTGACTGGCCCTGGGTTATGGCTCCTGCACACAGGACGCGGTAATGCTTGCCGCG
>NW_022639511.1:350831-351430 GCF_010583005.1 Odontomachus brunneus | reverse complement strand
CTTACAATATTTTAAGAAGAAAATTCTAATACAAAAATATCGAGGCTATAATAGCTTTTAAACGGGAAGCGATTATATTTAACGAATGGCAGGGCTGAGATTTCGCACGCTCAGGTATGGAAAAATGACAAATGCAAAAAGTGCTCCTATTAATGGGGCGCTCTTTTTATGATATTATTGTCATATAAATTTGCAATATGTTTTCGCTTCTCTATGTATTGCATATTAATACATTTTTTCACAAATAAAAGATGTAAAAACTAAAGGCATATAAAAAATAATTCAAATAAAAATTTGCATATTTCAACTTGAGCTGTCAAAATCATCCATTAACATTACCATGAAGGTGTCGGGTGTATATCAGTTGGACACGGGGCAATTGGACACAGTCCAATCACAAGTCGCTGTTCCAAGGGACCCTACAAATGTCTCTAATCACACGGTGCTGTGATTGGCTGTGTCCAAATGCACCGTGTCCAAGTGCACCGCTCCCGAAGGTGTCCACGCTACGCTGTGCGAGACAAATAAATTGTAATAGAATTAATAGCTGTTTATTGTATTTTAGAACATTTTGGAATATTCGTAACGAAATACAAATG
>NW_022639511.1:350371-350623 GCF_010583005.1 Odontomachus brunneus | reverse complement strand
CAAACGTATTTAATAAACCTTAATTTAACACACTTTAAAAAATTAACACTTTTAACATATTTAATGAATTTTAATAACAACAAAACAGTTTAACAGATTAAATAATAAATTAAAATATTTTTTATAATAAATGTTCAAAATGTCCCATTGCATTCAATACACAATTGTGCGCGTCGCAGTAGACTGCTTGTTGCGTTTCTAATCATGTTTAGTGTCGTTGTGGCGATTGCTTCAACAATTTTGTCTCGTAAT
>NW_022639511.1:350131-350340 GCF_010583005.1 Odontomachus brunneus | reverse complement strand
CAATCACAGCACCGTGTGATTAGAGACATTTGTAGGGTCCCTTGGAACAGCGACTTGTGATTGGACTGTGTCCAATTGCTCCGTGCCCAACTGATATACACCCTTAATATGCTACTTTCTAAGGCCGAAAGGCTGCTTTCTATGCTGCGGTCTAAGGCCGAAGGCCGACGTCCCATAAGGCGGAAATTCTCCGCGAAACGGAACACGCC
>NW_022639511.1:349712-350121 GCF_010583005.1 Odontomachus brunneus | reverse complement strand
CAATTGTGCGCGTCGCAGTAGACTGCTTGTTGCGTTTCTAATCATGTTTAGTGTCGTTGTGGCGATTGCTTCAACAATTTTGTCTCGTAATTCCTTGCGAGTATTAATTGGTTCCTTGTGTACATATTCTTTAATATGACCCCATAAAAAATAATCCAGAGGCGTCAGATCGGGTGAGCGTGCTGGCCAACTTATAGGATCACCGCGTCCTAGCCGAGTGTATATCAGTTGGACACGGGGCAATTGGACACAGTCCAATCACAAGTCGCTGTTCCAAGGGACCCTACAAATGTCTCTAATCACACGGTGCTGTGATTGGTTGTCCAAATGCACCGTGTCCAAGTGCACCGCTCCTAGCCATCTACCCGGAAATTTTTCACTCAAAGATTGGCATACACATCTCGCATTT
>NW_022639511.1:349558-349702 GCF_010583005.1 Odontomachus brunneus | reverse complement strand
TGCAGACGAATTCTTTATACAATCGAACATTTTTATTACAATAATGACTGTGATATATTACAGTAATATTACTGTGATGCGTTTTCGCGGACATTGGGTGCGGTCCAAAAATCGCTACAAACGCTGCGCAGCGTTTCTCCCTCA
>NW_022639511.1:348492-349548 GCF_010583005.1 Odontomachus brunneus | reverse complement strand
ACCAATCACAGCCGTTCCGCTCTTTTTTGTGCCGTTTCGCTATAATTTTATCGCTGCAATTTTGTGGAAAGAATAAAGATAGTCGCGGATAACCTCAACATATCTTACATATCTTATTTGTTTCTTATATATTTATTATATATATATATTTTTTCGACATTCTTTATTATTTCATTTAGAAATTATGAGTGGAGGGATCGTAAGTAATAAGATATTAATATTTTGATAACCGTAGTAAACAATTATGTATAATATGTGAATATGTTTATATGTTTATATGTTTAATTAACAGCAGCAGTCGACAAAAATCACATAACATATTCTCCATAATTAATTACAACAGATCTCACTTTATTATACTATATAATGTATCACCGCAATTCCGCTGATGTACTTTTCCTTCTGTCCCATGAAGCGATAAACGCGGCAGCGGAATTATGTTTTAGCCAATCGTAAAATAGTTGCATATTTTTGTAAAAAATATTTTACTGAGAAACTAATTTTATTTTTTACTAATTTATCATATATATTATTTATATTTATATATTATTTATATTTATCATATATTATATCATTTGTATGAAATAGTATTAAAATTATTAAAAACGTAAGAAATAACATTAAAAAGTCTACTTTTATTATTCCGCGTGATCCGCTTCTGCGTATTCCACTCCATGGGATACAAGGAAAATAGAAAAAGCGCCGGAAGAAAAGCAGAACGGCTGTGATTGGTCGTGCTAAATCCGCACGTTCCGTTCCGTTGAAAATTTCCGCTCCGTGGGACGGCACCCTAAGGGAGTAAGCGAAATAAATTATTTCCATTTCGTTTTACTCCTACTCCTACTCCTTTACTTCATCTATTGTAGATCGGGCCTATGTCTGCACGTTAGGCTGCGTTCAGATTCCACACCCGAGTGTATTCTATTACTAGAAGTGCTACAGTATATGTAACATATTCTATAGTGTTCCTAGTAATAGAGTGCACCCGAATGAAGAATCTGAACGCACCCTTAGGTGTTCCGTGCTGGTTCAAGCCCAATTCGGTTTAGTTTTTTT
>NW_022639511.1:348335-348482 GCF_010583005.1 Odontomachus brunneus | reverse complement strand
GCAAATTATTATTTATAAAATTTTGATAAATATTGCCATCAAATCTTATGGGCATTTCAAACGGTCCAATCTGTAATTTAATATGTTATAGATATTACATAAATATACATTGTTCTAAAACAAACCTTACATCCAAAATATTACATT
>NW_022639511.1:346102-348325 GCF_010583005.1 Odontomachus brunneus | reverse complement strand
TACTATATAATGTATCACCGCAATTCCGCTGATGTACTTTTCCTTCTGTCCCATGAAGCGATAAACGCGGCAGCGGAATTATGTTTTAGCCAATCGTAAAATAGTTGCATATTTTTGTAAAAAATATTTTACTGAGAAACTAATTTTATTTTTTACTAATTTATCATATATATTATTTATATTTATATATTATTTATATTTATCATATATTATATCATTTGTATGAAATAGTATTAAAATTATTAAAAACGTAAGAAATAACATTAAAAAGTCTACTTTTATTATTCCGCGTGATCCGCTTCTGCGTATTCCACTCCATGGGATACAAGGAAAATAGAAAAAGCGCCGGAAGAAAAGCAGAACGGCTGTGATTGGTCGTGCTAAATCCGCACGTTCCGTTCCGTTGAAAATTTCCGCTCCGTGGGACGGCACCCTAAGGGAGTAAGCGAAATAAATTATTTCCATTTCGTTTTACTCCTACTCCTACTCCTTTACTTCATCTATTGTAGATCGGGCCTATGTCTGCACGTTAGGCTGCGTTCAGATTCCACACCCGAGTGTATTCTATTACTAGAAGTGCTACAGTATATGTAACATATTCTATAGTGTTCCTAGTAATAGAGTGCACCCGAATGAAGAATCTGAACGCACCCTTAGGTGTTCCGTGCTGGTTCAAGCCCAATTCGGTTTAGTTTTTTTTTATACAGTTCTTTACTGGTGCGAATAAAAATATGTAATATATAAAATAATATGCAGACGAATTCTTTATACAATCGAACATTTTTATTACAATAATGACTGTGATATATTACAGTAATATTACTGTGATGCGTTTTCGCGGACATTGGGTGCGGTCCAAAAATCGCTACAAACGCTGCGCAGCGTTTCTCCCTCATGTTCTATTCTTCGGATTCGAATGAAGAAAGAGAAAGAAGTAAAAACGCTACAAAGCATTTGCAGCGTCCGCATTGGACCGTACCCATTGTAATATTACTGTGATATCTCAGTAATATTACAGTAATATTTCTGCTACATTTTATTGTAATATTGCAGTGAAAATATGATATTACTGTAATATTACGTGCTATGTGGGTTATACTACCAAATCAAATAACCAAGGCTGTGTTTCGAAATGCACTGCCAGTTCTGAAAATCTATGGTTTATGTTACGTATATTATAGAATTTCAGCACTAGCATTGCATTTCGGAACGCAGCCCAATAGTTGTCAGCTGCCTACAATCATGGATGCCGATTCAGTTACATTTGCAGCATGCTGACAGCACGTAGGGAGGGGATTGCTTCCATATATGCGTGCCCTGTTCGTCTGCGCTTCTCACTTCGGCTGAAGTGTGGCTGAAGTGAGAGGCGCACGGACAGGGCACGCATACATGGGAGTCATCCCCTCCCTACGCGCTGTCAGCGTGCTGCAAATGTAACTGAATCGACATTCCTGCCTGCAATACCGTCCATTCGCTGTATTTTTACATCACGGACTATACAAGGTGTCCTAAAACCACCGGAATTGCTCTTAATGGTAGATTCCTTACAATATTTTAAGAAGAAAATTCTAATACAAAAATATCGAGGCTATAATAGCTTTTAAACGGGAAGCGATTATATTTAACGAATGGCAGGGCTGAGATTTCGCACGCTCAGGTATGGAAAAATGACAAATGCAAAAAGTGCTCCTATTAATGGGGCGCTCTTTTTATGATATTATTGTCATATAAATTTGCAATATGTTTTCGCTTCTCTATGTATTGCATATTAATACATTTTTTCACAAATAAAAGATGTAAAAACTAAAGGCATATAAAAAATAATTCAAATAAAAATTTGCATATTTCAACTTGAGCTGTCAAAATCATCCATTAACATTACCATGAAGGTGTCGGGTGTATATCAGTTGGACACGGGGCAATTGGACACAGTCCAATCACAAGTCGCTGTTCCAAGGGACCCTACAAATGTCTCTAATCACACGGTGCTGTGATTGGCTGTGTCCAAATGCACCGTGTCCAAGTGCACCGCTCCCGAAGGTGTCCACGCTACGCTGTGCGAGACAAATAAATTGTAATAGAATTAATAGCTGTTTATTGTATTTTAGAACATTTTGGAATATTCGTAACGAAATACAAATGACAATGGTTTTAATAAAAATCAATTTAAACAATAATTATAATTCAAACGTATTTAATAAACCTTAATTTAACACACTTTAA
>NW_022639511.1:341305-343186 GCF_010583005.1 Odontomachus brunneus | reverse complement strand
TTTGGAAAGCTCTCGAGATGTGCTATAAGAATATGCAATGAAAAATGGGGTGTTCCATTTAAAAAAATTAATGTGACCTTGACCTGACCTTCGCTACGCAACCCAAGGTCAAACTGATGTGATCAGTAAATACATCTTTTTAAACGCCACAACTTTTGTCTGAAACATTTTTTTGTAAAACTTATATTTTTCCTGATATTCGGGCGTCCCGGTACTTTCCGAACACCCTGTATATTTAGATATTAAACATTTTTTTCGTTATAAAATGAGCTACATATGTTTAGGAATAAAATTTGCCATAATTTGTCATCTCACATAATGGATCACTTTATCATGCTTTGCGTACGAATGCACAATTTAAACACAAATTATATTAATAATAATTATTGTAACAGCAAATCTATGGCAATGCACTTAGGAGTTAAGTAAATAAATTTAATATATATCAAATATATGTTTTCAATAAATTTATAAATATATATATATTGTACTTTCCACATTTATTTGTGCCTTCTTCTTGTTAAGTATCAATTTTCCTCGTTCACTTCAGTAAATTTATGTTTACCGCTTAAGTATATATATAGGAATAAAATACGCTTCTTTCATTAGTACCGCCATATTCTTGCAAAGTCAACAACGACCAATCCCGTCACGACTTCAGTTTGCAAGTCTCTTAGCAGCGCGCGTTCCAGGTAGTATATATTTCAGTGGGACCACTTTCTCTACTCGCGCCTTATCAAGTTGGGTCTCCTTATCTCTTACTTCATGGTCTTTACAAATAGCTAGACCGTCCTGACGTCTGGTGTTCACTTACTGGAACTTTAAAACCATCACGATTTTTCCGTCAGACGCATCGTATCTACATACTCATGCGACATGATTGTTGAAACAATCATGATTGTTGAAACATGACTATTCGATGAAACAGTACAATACTTGAAATGTTATTTCATTTTTTATGTAATTTTGTACTTTATAAGTGCCACTTTTAATGATACTTGAGATATCTCTTAACGTATACGAAAAATGTTGCCGTTCAATAACTTGCTATCGGTAAATCATATGTCAAATCCGCGAAAATGATAACCGAAAAAAATGCGATTTTGCACATATAATTATATTTTATTGTAAGTTTATCTACATACTTTTATATAGCATGAGGAGAATTGTAAATTGTAAAGTTGTAAAGTCAATATCTCTCTTACTTTACACTGAATATCCATCGTTCATATGGAACAACTAATAATAATCGATAATATGATCGCGTTTATCAATTTTCGATATTGAGATATATCGATATTCGGCCTCGAAGATTTCGACCGCTCGTTCTCTTTGCCGCGCCATTGCACGTTCTGCGTTTGTAAGTTTCACACGTTAGATTTACTCGGATCTCTCATTATCATCTCGATCAATGGATCTGAACGCGTAGATCCGGGTAATAATTTGACGAGTTTCGCACACACGCCCTATGCATTTCACACGTATGTACACTCCCGCAATTGCTCCTTGGTGTCTTAATCCGATCGTTCCGGTCTATCAAGAATCGAGCGCGGACGAACGAAAGATAATGTGAAATTCACGAAGCGTAAAGGTAGTTCAATTCGCTTCTATTTCGACGGAAGTTCCTGCTTTACAGACACGCAGTTATAGCGACCGTAACGACAGTTTCTGCCGATTCTTACTATACTGGGTGAGCACGTTTAACCGTGCGGCCGCTTATGACGATGTCACGGATTATGCGTCGGACACAAAGTTCAGCGGAACGTCATGTTCGCAGGAAAGTAAGTTTCATATTTGTTTGTATACTTTGCTGATATTTGTGATATGACAATTGCGGTCGTGCGATTGGATAAAGTTATACGTTTCTGTAAGAGCTTGTTT
>NW_022639511.1:341092-341295 GCF_010583005.1 Odontomachus brunneus | reverse complement strand
TATTCTATTACTAGAAGTGCTACAGTATATGTAACATATTCTATAGTGTTCCTAGTAATAGAGTGCACCCGAATGAAGAATCTGAACGCACCCTTAGGTGTTCCGTGCTGGTTCAAGCCCAATTCGGTTTAGTTTTTTTTTATACAGTTCTTTACTGGTGCGAATAAAAATATGTAATATATAAAATAATATGCAGACGAATT
>NW_022639511.1:340494-341082 GCF_010583005.1 Odontomachus brunneus | reverse complement strand
TTAACAGCTAAGAGATGAAAAATACTTATTCGCAATGGATACTAATATCCTAACAGCACAGATGTTCATTCATTCCGTTAATTCGAAAAATTGCGACAATAAAATCCTTACACAGTAAAATCAATATCGTGATTTTGCGTTGGGCGAAATTGCCGATTGAAGACGCTTGATCGAACATGAAAACGAACTAACTCACACAACAGCAATATTCAAAATATATCATAGAGATATCCTAGAAATGTTGCGATATCTTTAGGATATCCCAGTGATATATTTTGAACATTTCTGCTGAGTGGGAATAATGTAATTACACTGAGAGGAAAACAGCTAAGAGATGAAAAATACTTATTCGCAATGGATACTAATATCCTAACAGCACAGATGTCTAGGAGACGTCCAGAGTACGTCCTGAGAACGTCCTGGGGACGTTCTACATTCTCAAGACATTTCTGGGACGTTCCCAGGAGATCTTGTGCTATATGGGTAACATATTTATTTATATTAATATACAGGGTGTTCGGAAAGTACCGGGACGCCCGAATATCAGGAAAAATATAAGTTTTACAAAAAAATGTTTCAGACAAAAGT
>NW_022639511.1:318417-340484 GCF_010583005.1 Odontomachus brunneus | reverse complement strand
GTGTTCCATTTAAAAAAATTAATGTGACCTTGACCTGACCTTCGCTACGCAACCCAAGGTCAAACTGATGTGATCAGTAAATACATCTTTTTAAACGCCACAACTTTTGTCTGAAACATTTTTTTGTAAAACTTATATTTTTCCTGATATTCGGGCGTCCCGGTACTTTCCGAACACCCTGTATACACACACAATATTTTTTAGATAAAGAAATATATATTTCCTTAAAACCTTAACTTTTCACAAAAGGAATTGTTTATTCTATTTAAATAAAAGAACTTGGATTTAAAATTAAATTGTTATTATATGTTATTAGTACCCAGCGAATAACTATTTCTTATTTCTTTATATTTCCTCTCTCAGTGTAAGAGATGGAAGAAATTGTCGATTTAGAAAACGCATTGTGGTTCATACGGAGTATCGAAAGCGGAAACTATTAGAGCTGCTTAGACGCGTTTAGTCAATCTTCCAATTCGCTATTTTCCGGCTCATTAAAGATTCCGACACGACAGACGAACTGGCGCATTATCGATAGAAGATTACGCGTCAATCGTTGAACGTGAAGCGATCGGACGATCGAATATTTATTTGAGTAATAGTGTGTCACACATCTATTTCCGCGCCGGGGCTAATGACTCGTTTTAACGATCCAATCGACGAACAGACATGCTATGTCATTCAAAAAGCTGAACACACTTACGGGTTCGTGCTTACTTCGATTAGTGAAAATGACTCATCATTCGAGCACGGTCATGCTGGTCGATGACTGTTGGCCGTTTTGCAAACGCTGTTATTACGTTTAATTTTTCATCACCATTGTGTTAGGACAGGAACACTTAGTTTCGCGATCTCTGGAGCAGATTTAAATGGAATAATTTCGTATTGCGGGACGAGAAAAGACCATGACTAAACATGAACTCATATAATAAACTTACGGTTATTTAATGCAATCACAAACAGCAAAAATCTGGTTTATTTCTGTTATCAACTGCAAATATATTAAATTTAGAGCAGTGACGTTCATTACCATTGAAGGCAGAGTAACTACCCACATAGCACATAATATTACAGTAATATCACAGTAATATTGCAATATCACAATAATATTACATGTTATAATGTAATATTACAATAATATTATTGATATGTTATTTTGTAATATTGCACATCACAGTAATATTACAGTAATATTGTTGTATAATATATTAAATCCTAAGTAACAAGACATAATGTCAAATAACATTTTCATTACATCATTAAAATGTTATTAAAACGTCATGTAATGTTACTTGGCACGAAATATATCGTATTGAATAATATATTTCAAAAGTAATATATTATTTTGTAATATGACAAATATCTTTTTTGTTAATATTATTCACAAGAGGAACTTCCTTTCTTCGGGTTATTGATTTTACCGAACTTTTGTAGGAATATAATATTGGTATAGAAGTAATAAACGCTACTCGGAGACTCTATACAATTCTCAACCGTTTACAAGAAATTGCGGTTTGCGCAGCAGACTAAGCGCCATGCTGTGAGTCTGCACGTTAGATGTCCCGAGCTGGTTCGAACCCAATTCGGTTTAGTTTTTTTTTTACACAGTTCTTTATTGGTGCGAATAAAAATATGTAATATATAAAATAATACACAGACAAATCCTTTATACAATTGAACATTTTTATTACAACAATGACTGTGATATATTATAGTAATATTACTGTGATGCGTTTTCGCGGACATTGTAATATTACCGTGATATCTCAGTAATATTACAGTAATATTTCTGCTATATTTCATTGTAATATTGCAATGAAAATGTGATATTATTGTGATATTACTGTAATATTACGTGCTATGTGGGTAATTACTGATGAAACCAAGTGTTTTGCCGAAAGTTGTCAATAACTCACTCACTCACTCATTCTCTCTCTCTCTCTCTCTATCTCTCTCTCTCTCTCTCTCTTTCTGACTCATTCTTTCTCTCTGTCTCTCACTCACTCTTTCTCTCTATCTCTCTGTGTTCAGAAAAGAAATTCGGACAGAACGTCACGCGGCCGCGCCATGTGTTAAACTTATAGTTATTTAACTCAATCACACAGACAGTTATCAAAGACAGCAGAGATTTGATTTGTATTTATTATCAATTGAAAATATATAAAATTTATAGCAGAGACACTCATTGGACGCAGGCATTGGATTGCAGGCAGAGCGATTAATTTACTGATGAAGTCAAGTTGCCAAAGGTTGTCAAGAACGATGACACTCATTCTGCCAAGAGAAGAAATCCACACAAAACGTCATACGACCGCACCGTCAGTTGAATTTTTACGCCAAACGCGCGACACAGTGCGTAAGATAAGCGCAAAAATTTGAAAAGCGTTGCACTTGTGTGAACCCACCAGTTTAATCACCAGCTGGAGAGGGGAGGGGGCGGACACAAGGCTTAATTAATCTTCGTTTGACGTGAACGGCACGCACGTGACGATCTCAAGAGCCGCTGGTTTTGCAAAACCGGAAGGGGAGCTCGTAGGAAGGTTCTCAGCGGTTGCCGTCGAGGGTTGCCGAGGTCAGGAGCACCGTACGCTATGCCTGGTCCAAAGACGACGGCTGAGCTGAGCGAAAAGAGTCAGCAGTCGGCGCGACGGCTGTTCGGATCGGCCTGTGCCAGCCGCAGCCGTCACGTCGCGTAGCTTCTCCCGGCTTGCTGGCTGCGTTCGTCTTGCCGTGACTACCAACCGCACCGCCAACTCCCGTCCCTCTCAGTCGCGCCAGCGGCATCATCCTGTTCGCCACACACCTCCGGCCAGCATTTGAAAAGTGTCCATCGCTGATTATCGCCTTCTGAATCGGATCGCGCGTTTTCGACGTAACCAAGGGCCTCTTTGGCGCTCCCGTAAGTTTTTGTAGTGCAATCTCGGATTCTCGGTACGCACTGACGTCCCTTCGTCGACAATGTGGCTGAAGCAAGTGTAGATTCGATAAATAAGAAGATACGATGATACGACGTCTTTTTTCATTTAAAGTTCGTTTTTCCGCTAAATATAAGTATTGTTCTGATTGATCTCTTTTGTTGAATTGCCTGAGATACTTATTATGAGCTTCTCTGGCAAAGGTGAATCATCCTGAAACAGTGCGCGATTAAGAGATGACTGTTGGAGAACCGTGTTCCAACATTCGCGTTAAGAGCAGCAATTCTGTTTGACACGACTGCGACGATTCACCACAATTCGCAATTTTTTCCCAAGATTCAACGAGTTCCTTTGGAAAACATATGACGAGGGATAAGTCGGCATCGACTTAACAATCGACTGCAAGCCGACTGCCCCGGAAAGAGACTCTCAGATAGACCTCGTTTACGAGGTATTGTCTGCAAGTGAACTTATATGGACTCGATCGTGCAATTTGTGACAGTTTGTGGTTGCGGGGTGAAATATAACGCACGGTATGTTCTTCATCGTGAGAGGCAGAAATAGCGCGAACGGAAGAACTTGATATGAAGAAGAAACGGTTACTGATGTTTCCGGAAAGTAAGTCCCGCTTCCTTCCGAAAGATCTAATTTGAAGTGCTGTGTTCTGTGCGTATTTCTTTTTTTACCAGAAAGAACTTGTTTCCTTAACAACCTTTGGCAACTCAATTTCATCAGTGAATTAGTCACTCTGCCTGCAACAACACTCCTGTGAACGTCGCTCTTCTAAATTTAAGACATATTTACTAATTAATAACGGATCTTTCATCGTATCTTTCTATAAGAAAAAGAGGCAAGGAAGCAAATAAGATTGATCGACTGATTCTTTTCTGCTGTTTCGTTGCTAATTACGTCATCGTTCGTCTCGTAGAACAGCGCCGATTCCATTTAATCGACTAACGCGATTATCACGCGATTATCAGTTATCACATCGATATAACTGTTTCTTCCGATTGATTGATATCAATGATTGATTGATATCACTGTTGTCGCGTAGCTGTAACTTTTCAGCCATATAGTGCACTGATAGAATTTGATTCAATTGCACTTCAGATGCAAAGCAACTGTCGAGAGAGAATGCAGTTATTAGAAACCTACGCGCGGGCGCGCGCCATTGATAAGATTAAATTTGGTAAGGGAGCCGTCACGGTGTTCCCACGAGGGAACACTTCTACTAGAGCATGAAGTAGGGTCGTTCAACAAATGACTGGACGCGATTGGTCCGTAACGCTTCGTGAAAGAGTCGATGACTCCGACTGTAGTCCAGCTTACCGGTCGACGGAACGGCCTGTCGTGATCGTCGTGGTCGTCTTCGTCTTGGTCTTCGATTCCAGTCACGACCGCGACAATCTGGTAGCACTCTGTCAGCTCTCGGTCAGACGATACCACGTGTCTGTGGGAACAATTAACAGCGACGTCTCGCTTCGTGAAGAAAACTTTTCTTCAACACTCCTCAAAGCTCTCAACGATTGTGGCTCTTTCTCCTTCTAACTCTCTCGCTTTCTCTTGTTCTCTCTCTTTCTCTCTTTTTCTCTTTCCTCTTTTCTCTCTTTTCTTACTCCGTAGATTCGATCTGGAGGGCACACGGTTCACTACGGCACTAATGTGAACCGACGCCTGTGGCTGACTAACCGCGACGCGTTTCCAGATACCGCGGTCGTTTTATTATGTGACGCCTTCGACCACTCTTGAGAAATGCACGTGGATGAAACATAATACATTAACGTCTAATAACATTGCAGATAGTCGTTTGCAGAATGCGTTTTCAGGAATTTTCGCAAGACGACGAAAAGTAAAAAGCTATCTTCACTTTATCGCTACTTTGGAACGAAAGGTTTTTATAGCTGGCATGCTCATAAGCTAAATTTGGCTCGCGATGTGAGTCTATTTTCAGGTGAAGTTCAAAAGCATTTTTTTCGTGGAAGTGTATGTACTTCTTTATGGCTTTTTTAGTCGATCATTTATCGCCGGTATTGGTACTTACATGCATTTATAACCATATATATCGAATTGGATTTCGGCGTGACTTCTTCAAAGTGTCAATGAGACTTGAGTTGAAGATTTGTATAAAACAAAAAGGCTCACAAGATACACAATCAATTCGACAAGTAAGAAAGACAAATAAGAGTGAACGCTGTTGGCCGAACAAAATTTTGATAATACAACGATTCACAAAATCGATTTTGCATAAGAGTTATTTTATAGTTGTCGATTTTTGTAAATCTTTATATTATATAAGTTTCGTTTGACCAATAAATAACAACATTGATTCTTATTTGCCTTTTTCATTTGTCGATATTTCTCTTCTCCGCACTTAGTCGCGTCGTTTCTCGAAGAAATGTCGTCGGCCAAGTTAGAGAATCCTCTAACTTTTCGATTTTTGACGAAAGTAAGATGCGATTTCGTCCAATTTGTTTCGAAATTCTGTCTCTTTGAAAAAATTCTTAAATATGAATTTTTCGTAAAAAATTAAAAATCTCGAAAACCAAAATTTCTAATTAAAATTAAAATTCGTAGTTTTGGGAAAGTTATCAAATTTTTGGCTCTCCGTAAAATTGAAATTTTGCAAAAAACGTTTGGATTAAGCAAGTTTCTAGTAAAATACAAACGAACCAGAAATTCCGATTGAAGTTACTAGAATTCTGTCGAAGTTAACAAGATTCCTAGTTAACTTTAATATAATTCTAATAACGTCAATTGGCATCTTCTGGTTCGTTCATGTTTCACCAGAAATTTGTTTAACCAGTTAGCTGTGTATGATGAGTATACTCGTCATGAAGAAATGGCAATTTTTAGCATTATGATGAGTATACTCGTCATGCAATACAATTTAGGTACACATTTTTAAAAGAGGGCCACACAGCTAACTGGTTAAACTATCTAACTAAAATCCAACTAAAATTTTTTCCGCGTTTGAGTTTTTCTAAATTGATTGATGATATGAAAAACAGAAAAAATCGATTTTCGGAGCCAGTTTAGCGTGCGATCTATCAATTGACATTTCGGCGATTATCATTTAGTCGCATCTCCTCGCAATTTGGACGTTACGTGTTTTCGTAAATTTCGTGGCTAGTGCGACAACGACCTGCATTTTACAAGGCCACCTAAGGGGAAAAATACGCGATGCGCTTCCCCGTTTTGTTAATCAGCTAGACTAGACGCTCCGGACGCACTATCTAGCGGCGCTCTTCGGTTCTGACTTTCGGCTTAAACCGGTTCTCCCGCCTTTCGTACGCGCGTTCGTCCGTACACGTCACTCCGAAGCGTATCCTTTAACGGGACGAACACCGGGATTTCGTGGATTCGAGAAGTCGTGCGTGTAATCGCGATTACCACGTTGCTACTTGGCTCTGCTCACGGACACGACGGGTCGACGACAGCTCAATTTTTCTGGCTATTTACCCGGATCTAACACGATTTTTTCTCTCGAAATAGTGGAAAAGGAACGTGGGATAAGGTAACGATCATCGATACCTACTTGGTGTTACGAATGCGTCTCTTCTTATGACGTGTTGGCTTCTTCGAATGGTTCAGCAAATCACAAAATTCGTTTCACCACATTCACGACATCAATTGCTGATTTGGCATACTACGATTGAAAACACGCGCCTGGAAGATCCTTATTTTGCAGAAAAGTACTTTTTGTTACGACGTGTCGGCGAATGGTTCGACGAGTGGTTCAAATTACAAAATTCGTCTAGCACTCGCGATATCAGCTGACGATTTGACGTGTCGTGACTAATAGTACGCACTTAGAATTCTCATTTTGCAAAAAAGTGTTGGATTTCTTTTCATAATGTGTTAGCTTCTCCGCGGATGTGGTTCTACAAATCGTCTACCACATTCGCGATATCAGTTAGTAATTTGACGTGTTGCTGATAACATGCGCCTGGAGTTCACATTTTGCAAAAAGTGTCTGAATGAATTCTGTTGATGAGTTTTGGTGCTGATAGTGAGTTCTTGTGCGGCCGCAAATGTGCATCCAACTTACGATATCATAAAGCAACTCATCGTCATAAATATTTGAGAGAATACAGTGAGCTTAGTATATTCTTGTTTTCAAGAATCTGTCTGAGGTCTGTATAAAATATAGACAGTATAAAATGCGGACAACCTTTAACGCCAGAGAGATACGTCGTGTTGAAACGTGCGCGAAATGAGGGGCGTAATTGGAAGGGTGATTAATTGTGTTCTGCGAATAATTTAATAATTACGCATGGCGCGATCTGATCGTGAATTGAAAAGAGATCGTGCTGTGCTTGCCGCATCGTGATAACACACACACACACACACACACACACACACACACACACACATATACGCAGAAATTTTGAACAGGAAGCACGCGTTTCTTCCTCTAATAATCCTGTGCAACGTGTGAGAAAGGAAGCGGGCGTGCGAAAATTGCTCAAACACAATCGACGCGATCTTATAAATAATGGATTAGTAGGGCGTGTGTTGTTACGCGAATTTAATTATCTGTCCGATTGTGTAACTGTATTACGATGATTTTCGAGAATCGGTGTATATCAATAATCGCTATCGATTCTCATTGTGGCGTTCCAGCGAAGAATTATTTAGGCGTTTACGTAGCGGCTTGAAAAATTGCCTAATTGTGTTACGAAAAAGATTGTGTCACAGTGAATCGAAGACTCCGTGAACCGGAAAGATTCGTTTATTGAGTTTTGCTGAAAATCTCACGTTATTACTCGATATTACTTTGCCGCCGTGTGCTTATACGCGTGTCAACTGATCCGAGAACCGGTTCCAGCAACGGTCGAGTCTTTGTCCACGCTGATTTAGGCGAAATAAATCAAAGATAACGACGTGGACACGATTTTAGGAAGGATGTGCGAAACCAAGAGCCATCGTCAATTCTGTGTGGAAGAACCGTGCAGAACTCGACTCATATTCAGAGATGTAACACGAAACATTTGCCGTACAAATGTTTGCTTAAAGATGCGGAAAGATCTTTCACTGACATACATTTGGCAAAGCTCACGCCGCGTACACCACTGTATGGCGCAGGTGGAAAAATCGCGCGATCGGAACGCGTTAGTTCTGCCGTGGTGAGCGCGGATAAAATCGATTATTATTAATCGCAGATAGATGAAACAGAAAGACGCGAGTGATCCGTTACGGATTTGCAAGCGGGACGTGCATTCCTGCGTGCGATCGGGAAAATAACAGAACCGTACGGTTAATTCGCTGTAAGAAAAACTCGTAACGGCGTCGGGTTCTCCTTTCTGAGCGCACTGCGTCCCGCGTTTGCCATATATTTCACGACTTTCTACGTATATACACAGTGCTCGCTTTGTTCCCATTCTCATTATCACAGCTGTCACATGGCCGGGCATTAAGCACCGATCGTGCAGAAATATCTTTTAAACCCGCAATGTCGCCCGCAAATTGTCGCAATATCTCATTAAAAATTAGCAGTTCTTCCGTTCGAACGATTCTGTCCTTGAAATGATCGTGCGACCCTTTAAATATTAGCCAGCGTATTAACGTTAACATATTAAAATCTTATTTGAAAGATATTAAGTAGCGATAATTTCATCTACAAAAAAATTGAGATATACACTGAGAGAAAATATGTCTATAAGAAATAAAATATATTTTCTTGAAATATTTTCGTGGATATTAATAACGCGTGGCGCGATATTAATACTTACCTATACTAATATACATATTTTTTACACTTTTAATATAAATATTTTTTATACTGAGAAAAAATATTTTTTAAATGAAAGTGTCGTGTGTATCCTCAAATTTGAACGTGGCCGTTAAATATAATTGCTACGTTGCCGAATAGTTTTTGTCTTTATTTATCTGTTTTGATCGCGCGTATTGTACATGTATATTTACGTCATTTTATATGTTTTATATTCTCGACGTATTTCGCTTATTGTTATTATTGCTATATTTGTATCATGTGTTTTTGAAACCAAACAAATAGCATGTTGTAAAAAACTAACGAAGAGACATTGGATCGGAAGTCGACGAGCAAGTAAAAGACGAAAATATTTTTGTCGTCTCATTAACGTTATTGCGAAAAGAAAAGAGCGTTGATATTCTCTGGCTGAGGCAGCAGTCCGAGAGAAGAGTGTTGCCTATTGTCGAATCTCGGTAAATAATATTCCAATGCAATAAATTAATTCGCGTGGCAAAAAAGTCTAATGATAATCAAACACCGAACACTGTCATTCTGTATTCCTACAAAAAAGTATACATTTTCTTAAAACCTTGGCTTTTCATGAAAGCAACTATATTTATTTAAATAATAGAATTAAAAAAAAAGATTTTAAATAAAAAATAAGAAAATAGATCATAAATTATAAAAAAGGACTAATGAAAAAAGAACTTAATGTTGCATATATTATACGCTATAATTAAATCTTAATAATAATAATATATATAAATGTTTCGACCAAATGATGTGGTCTTCCTCAATATAAAGTCAATGTCGCTATATATTATATAGCTATTTTTGGTGGAATCTCCGACGCATATCTCGTTGTTCTTAAGCTGTGTGGAAACACGATAATGAAACTTATACACAAATAATAGTACCGTATTACAAATAATTCGCTCACCAAAAAAATGAAAAGATATTCTCCAATCGAGCAATCCAAAAATAACAGGCTTTAAAAATACTTATAATAAGTAATAGTCTTTATTGAAGTGTGCATACAATTTCAAACATATGACTTATAAAGGCAACTCTAACTAGTAAACGAAAACATAAACGGTATTAAGCCTTATGTCACGAGGAAGAAAAAATAGGAATGTAAATAAGACAAGAAATATAGTCAGGCATCATGATTGTCTATCACGGACCAAATCAAATAGCAGAAAGTAAATATTATTCAACGTCTCTATATTCGACTGGTTTGGACTGCTGGACTGGAGGATATCTCTTTTCATTTCCTTGGTGAGCGAATTATTTGTAATGCGGTGCTATTATTTGTGTATGAGTTTTATTATCGTATTCCCACACAACTTAGGAACAACGAGATACGTCGGAGATTCCACCAAACAACTGTATAAGAACAACCATTTATATTCTTTGACCATAGCGATATTGAGTTTATAAGGAGAATCACATCATTTAATCGAAACGTTTATGTGTATTAAGATTTAATTATAGTGTATAACATACGTAATATTAGGCTCTTTTAGTACTTTTTATAATTTATGATTTGTTCAAATCTTGAGCCACATAATAAATTTTGTTTATAAGAAAATAGAATTTTAAAAAATAAAAGAAAAAATAAAAGAATTTAAATTTAAGTGAATATAAAGATTAAATGAATATGTTATTATAATATTCATCGAATAAATGTCTTTTATTCTTTAGACCTATTTTTTCTTAGTACAAATGTAATTACTGTCGGAGAATCGGCAATCACGATTTTATCTCACCATTAATTATGAAACAGATGTTTATCAAATTTTTAAGCTGAGAAATGCCACGCGAGAGAGTGCTACCTAAAAAGATAATTAATTCGCATCATTAGATCAAATTACAATAAACTGATGTACATTTTTTCCGCAATTGATATTATAATAAGACGTTCGTTATAGGCAATGTTTGGTGATGAAAAATGACTGAGTATTAATTGCTTATGTCGGCGGTTCGAGTCCTTATTGCTTAACTCGCGCGCGACCTCGATCCCCCCAAATCGCGCATATCGAAACCTGTCAACATTTCGGTGATATTGCAACGTACAGTTCGTAATTCGCTTTGTTCCCAGATTTCCCGACGTACGCATTCATCCTGGGACCGCTGCCACGGGACGACATGGCGTTCTTCGTCGCTTTAAAGGAAGAATTTGCCGTGAGTTAATCATCAAATCTCGCGGGATTTGAATCTGCTACTTATATGTTTAAAGATTCTTCCCAAATACCGATAATGAATATTCATTATTGATGATCCAACGATTCGTGAGAATAGCTATATTCGAGTTTCTCTCGTAAAATGCTGCGTGACTATAGTCGATGCAAAGGCAGTTTCGCGAAGCGAAGCTAAGCGACCAAAGTTTGTTTTACGAATAACACGCGGATCAAGGTCCAACCACTGATAGATTTGTTTAAGACCTCAAACACATCTCTGTTATTTCTGAAGGCAATCTGTCGTTTTCGCTTCCGCGAAAAAACCGTCTTCCGAGAAAGATTTCTTACGGTCTTACGTCAAATCTAAAAAATATGTGACACATTGAGAGAATTTTATGGCAAAAATTACTACAGAACTTTGTAACTGAGGAATAGATTAACATTCTGCAATAATTCATGATCTTTTCATTTCACGTGTGCTACTTATATTTTAGGAACTGAAATGTATTACTATTAAAATATTCGCTGTTTTTGGCGAAATTTACTGTTCCTTAGCAAGAGATAGATCTTACTGGCAATCTACTATTAAAGTATATAGTTATAAGTATATTAAAGTATATAGAAAAATTTTTTTAAATGTATATGAAAAAGAAATTACAATATTTTCTCAATATAATAACACACAATCGATACTTTTTATATCACGAGTTGAAACGTCACGAGGCACGAATTAATGTATTTTACGGTTTCCGAAGTTTTGTCAAAAAAGGCACGAATTAATATATTTTACGGTTTCGTTTCCGAAGTTTTGTCGACCAGAATAATACAAAACAGGATTTCGTTCGCAGGCTTTCCGCACCTCGAAGATAGTCTCTCCGTTTTAGCAGAAGGCGAAGCGATGGGATTGACCGGAGAAAATCTTCTGACGGAGCTAATTGCTACAGTCGAGCCGATAATCGCAGACATCATGACGAAGATGACCGAAGACCCAGGAACCCCTGAAGAAAAGCACAAATGGGAGAGGTGACGTATCCAGTGATGCGTAAACGGCGTGGACTGGGCAGCGCCTTTCTGGGCCTCTTCGTGGGCTTACTTCTGGGTTTCCTCGTACTCAGCTACCGTCTGATCGTTTCCAATCAGCAACAGCAGGTCGCCATGTGGACTTCCATGCCTGGCGTGCGGTCGCCGCCGCGAGCGTCGGCTCAAAACATGCCGGAGCTGAAGGACGACGAGCGAATCAACAGCTCGACCTCGAGTCTCGTGTTCGTGGGCGTGATGACGGCTCAGAAGTACCTGGACACGCGAGCTAAAGCCGTCTACGAGACCTGGGGCAAGGAGTTACCCGGCAAGATAGCTTTTTTTTCGTCGGAATCCTCCACCGTCCCGGAAAACTGCCCGGATTTGCCGCTGGTGCCACTCCCGCGGGTGGACGACACCTATCCGCCGCAGAAAAAGTCCTTTATGATGCTGCAATACATGTGGAGCAATTTCGGTGATCGCTTCGAGTGGTTCCTGCGGGCGGACGACGACGTGTACGTGAGAACCGATCGGCTGGAGAGGCTGCTAAGATCCGTCGATTCCAGAAGAGCAATGTACATCGGCCAGGCCGGCAGGGGGAACTCGGAGGAGTTCGGCTTGCTATCGCTGGACTACGACGAGAATTTCTGCATGGGTGGTCCGGGGGTCGTGCTGTCCAGGGAAACACTGAGGAAGATCGTGCCGCACATCAAATACTGTCTGCGTCACTTGTACACTACGCATGAAGACGTCGAACTGGGCAGATGCGTGAAGAAGTACGCGGGGATTCCCTGCACTTGGAGCTATGAGGTAACTTTTATTCTCGATCATTGTACGAACAAGAAGGAGCGGTGCTCAAGCAGATGCGCGATCATGCCGGATGTAAGAAATAAACGGAGCATTTTCATTCACAAGTGTGCGGCTAAGAATAGCGAGACAGAGGGAGAAGGCGGCTTTCCTGTCTCATGAAAGTTTCATCCCCGATAATCTCTCGCTTTTTCTCCTTGCTGCGCAGAGGAGTGCTCGCAACCTATCGATTCGTTCAGTTTTGTCGTCGTGAAGCAGGTACGACACGTTGCGCGTAGATAAGTAACTCGAATTTTATCTTATCGTAAAACAACGAAAACACACGTTAAATATATCCACCTTGTTGATTGCCAAAACGTTATTCCCCACCTTGATCTCGCGCGTGCTTAACGAGAGGCTACTTGGATCAGGAATGAGATAACGCGCCTTTAATGAAACGATAGCATACGACTGTGATATTCCATCTATATGCAACGTGAAACCGATGGATGCAAGGTCGCTTCTTAACTTACCGCGTATTTTGCGCTTTTGCCTTTTGATTTTTTATACGATAATTACGTATAATCTCATTACGGTAGTCATTATTATTACTATCTACGCATTCGTAACTATGATATTTTCCTTCACTTTCGGAATTCCGGGAATAGTGTTACTCTTTCACACATTCCGCAATCTACGTGATCTCGAAATTATTTTAAGATTGTCCTTTTTTCCTTCTGTTTGTCGCCGAAACTGTATCGTGCGTGTGAAAGTGTGTATGTCGCGGGGACGCGCGTGGCGTGTGACGATTTGTTGATTAACACATATGCACGGCAGATTAGCCGTTGGTTTATTCGACGTTACACACGCTCCTACATTCAGAGGAAAAGACGTGGTGGTGGCAGCTATATAGGTGACAACTGTACGAGTTTTCTATGTATTTTGTATGTAGAATTTTAATGTATATTACTTACCTATTTTGTAATTAGTACGATTGAAGTTGAACTATATTAGCTGCACTCAGCAGATTCAACAGTTGTATAATAGTTGAGTAATTTGTCAATGTAATTAGTCTAGATTTAGGGATTTAACAGTAAAAACCAATAATCGCTGATTGCTTACTGAGCGCTTTTTCTGCTGAATCCGTCCATTGTAATTATGCAGTTCTCTTAACCATCCGACCATCCGACTTTAGCTGCAATAACCACAAAGTAATTTATAATATACATTAATTCTACATACAAAACTCGCATAGTTCACACTTATATAGTTGTCATCGTCACATCTTTTCTTTGAGTATGCCTCAATCTTAAGATCTCGCGATTCTGCATACAGAACAATGCATACTGCATTAACCTATTAACGTCCAAATGTGCTGAAATTTTACGTTGATTTAAGCCATTTATTTTACTACGGAAATGAGGTCTGTTGTTTATAAAGTGTACTATTCTTACCAATTTCGATGTTGCTCTATCGAATAGCGTTGAGAAAATTTAAAAAAAATTGCAATTTATGCAAAATTTTTGCAAAATAAAATAAAAAAACGCATGTTTTTAGGGCAAATTTTTTCTTCTTCCGCTATTTTCTTCATAAAAACGTGTTAGTATCGCTCAGGAAAGTGTCTAAAACGTGTTCCCGACACTTTAACTTTAAAAATATGCCATGGGTATTTTTTGCAATAAATATGGCGGTCAATTTGAAGCGTTTAATTCGAATTTTCGTTTATATTTGGTTATTAAAATTGTTTTACTATGTAATTACTATATAAATTACTAATTTTGTAATAATATTGATCCTAAAACAATTTCGATAACTAAATATAAACGAAAATTTTAATTAAACGCTTCAAATCGATCGTCATTTTGGTATCGCCATGTTTGTTGAAAAAAATACCTATGGCATATTTTTTAAGTTAAAGTGTCGAGAACACGTTTTAGACATTTTCTCGAGCGATACTAACACGTTTTTATGGAGAAAATAGCGGAAGAAGAAAAATTAGTCCTAAAAATATGCGTTTTTTATTTTATTTTGCAAAAATTTTGCATAAATTGCAATTTTTTAAAAAATTTTTTCAATGCTATTTGATAAAGCGATATCGAAATTAGTAGGAATGGTACTCTTTATAAACAACAGACCTCATTTCCGTAGTAAAATAAATGGCTCAAATCAATGTAAAATTTCACTACATTTGAGCGTTAATGGATTAAAAGAAATATTACTTATTTTAAACATTTCATATAAGCGGCATTTATAAAGCGGGATAATTTGGATAATTTCAAATTTTTTGAACAATTTCTCGAGAAATAATAATTTTATCCTTACATTGAATATGTAACAGGAAACTCACATGTTTAAGGAGTATTTACCCAATATATGAGAAATTACTCTTTAAATCTTAAGACGAAATGCCATTATCCAATTTACCTCTACAATTTTAATAAGGATCAATTTTGAGGGGCAACTCGGATATCTTAAAGGGTAATTTGAATAACATTAAAAATGAACATTAATAACAAAAACTAAATCATGTATTTAAATGTTGTTTTTTGAACATTTTATTATATTTTTCAAATCAAATTGAACATAAATTAGAAAAACGTGTAATAAAATTGAATACAAATTAAAAAGTCAAAGTAATCATGTTAGTCCCATATAATATTTTAAATACAATAAACATAAATAAACTAACATTAACTAAAATTAACATTATAATTATAATTATATTAACATAATAATTAACAATAATTATAATGAACATTATAATATTATAATAAAAGCAAAACATTATATTTATCTATTGTGTTTTTTATATTAAATTTCACTTTTAAAACAAAATTAAACAAAAATTAAGACAATTAATAAGAGAAAAAAATAGTCATATTAGTGTTACATAAAAAATTCATATACGAGGGCCACAAATGAACTGTTTTTTCCTTTGGCTTCAACGTATTGCTCATGATACCATTGCTTCATACTTTCTTTGTTCCAATTTAGTCGAGTATCCTTTTTTCATAATGTCTCACTATTTAAAATAACGAAATGTGTCTTAAAACAATTGAAATATACATATAGGGAACTGAGTGCGTTATCCAAATTGCCCCATAAAAATATATCCAAATTACCCCGTACGCCATATAAAAATATTGTAATATAGTACTATCATAACTCAACAAAATGCATTACTAGTCGACGTGGTGATCGCTAATACATGCGGGAAACATTTTTAGGTTATATTGTTATCATAGCTTTTACGTAGATTTTATAAAAACTTAAGCTAGCAGAATATATTCTTATAAACTGCAATAACAACAGAAACTGCAGTAACAGAAGTTTTCTATATATCCTACTTAATATAAAATATTCCACAGACCTTCAGATTCACAAATATTCTTTGAAACTTGTATGAATATGTAGACCAGTATCTTCTTTACTGCTAACCTCAAACATAAAACATGGCGTCTTATATTTTTCTGAAATTGTCGCAAACGCTTAATATTATCTAAATTACCCCACTATCCAAATTACCCCGCTGTACCCTAAATTTATATCTCCGCAAATCTATCACTAGTTTATCAAATATATTCAAAAGACATTCTGAGTCCTAGTCCAAATTCAGTATTTCAACCAAAAGAATACAAAATTAAAATAGAAATCCAGTTGCTTACTACACAGAGCCGAACCAACTCTTTTCTCAAAGTTTTGTATAAGGTGTCTCAGATCACTATTCTCAAGCTTCGCGAGAGTGTAAAACGGATTGAGAGGAGCAAGAAAGTACCGTTTTGCCATATTCGCAATAGTTTTCGAGAAATTAGTTTTAGGAAATTTGGAAAAAGAGAGGAGCGCTCGAGCCGCTGAAATCGCTCGAGACGTATGCTTAATTTCTTCGATTAACTTTATTTATCGGTTAAATGTTAACTGTGATTGATTAATTCTTGCCAACTATAAATACGATTGGTCAATTTTAATGGGATAATTGATAGATAAAGTTCACTAGAGGTGAAGAAATTGGGTATTAACGCGGTTCAGTTGGTTAAGAAACGGTAAGCGGCGCGCGGCGAGGGGAAAGATAAGCGCCCGTGCTTGTATCGTTGCTCTTACGTCTCGGCGCGGTGCGCCAAAACTCGCGTCACGAGTTTTCCCGAGCAATACAAAATATTGAACTAATGTTGAATCTATAGAAGCCGATGTAGAATCTACAACAGCCAATTGTTGGCCAACTAATATGTGTTGCTAGAGATTCTATCGTTTTTTCTCTATTTTTTTTTTAAATCACAGAATTTTATTACAGTTTTAATGTGAGCTGTTTTTGCTTGTTTTTTAAAGTGATCTCTTAAATATAATCGCGAGCGAGCAATCGCCATCGACACAAAATTTAAAGCATTCGTCACTGCAATTTAAAAATAAATTGACCAAATTATAAAAATTAACAGTTTAATAACTTCTACAAAATTTTGACATGCCTCACATACATAACGCTCACAAAGACTAAGTCATTATAATGTTTTCCATAGCAACATCGTGTAAATTTCATAGTCGGTAATATAAACAGTCATATATAGCCTTAAAAATGTTATTCAATAGATGTCATAAAGACGTCTGAAATAAGACGTCTTTAAATCGTCTCTAAAATGTTTTTTTTCAAACGTCTTTAAGACGTTTTTTGATAACATCTTAAAGATATTCACGGAAAAAAAAGATTTGCTAATATATGGACAACTAAAAATATTAACTGCGGGAGCAAATTTTCTTACTTTCATAGTAAAAGTTATTTAGTTGTGATAACTAAAAGACTTGCTAATATATATATTAGCTATCTAATATAATATATAATATATATATTAGCAAATCTTTTAGCTATCACAACTAAATAAACTTTTACTATGAAAGCAAAAAAATTTGCTCCTGCAGTTAATATTTTTAGTTGTCCATATATTAGCAAATCTTTTTTTCCGTGTCTGAAATAAGATATTTTTAAAACATTTTTAAGATGTCTTTTGGGGAAATGTCTAAAAGACATTTGAAATAAGACGTCTTTTAGACGATTTTTGGTAATGTCTTACGTAAGATGTCTTTAAAATATCTTAGTGTCGGTCTACAATCTTGCTTTAGGCTTTAAGTTCTAAGCAACTGACTAACCACAGTCAATTATTCTCCTTACGTCTCAAGAATAATCGATTGATCAGTTACTTACGACTTAAAGTTTAAAGCGAAATTGTAGACCAACACTTATATCTTTAGACATGCATGTACATATATCTTGACTATTATCACGAGAACATTTTTCTCTTTGTTGAAGGTAATCATTACTTCAGAGAAGGAAAATAAATCACTTTTCTTAACAATAGAATTATATTTTTCTGTGTGTGCCTACCTATTATCTCAGCATCTCACGATGATAAAAACGTTATATTTAGATGCATGTCAAAATAAACACAAACTGCCATCCATGATCAAATTATCTAAATCTCAAATCTCCTCGTTCCGACAATTGAGATTACGCGAGTAACTTGATCAGGAATTACGGAGCAACGGTCGCATAAGAAGATCGCGGGCCTAATGCGATAGACAAGTTAACGATTTAAATTTTGTTCGAGCTATACGTGCTCGGCATCAGGTAGATCACCGTCGTATTAGAGGTTGGAAGATACAACGCGCCGAGATGAGGATGTTAGTCGTTAAATAAGTAAATCGTACCCTGTACTCTAACCCAATGGTCAAATCGAGCTATTCTTCTCCATCTTGCACTCGGCCGCATTAGATCGTACCGCTTAAGTAACAATTTGTGCCACGGAGTGCTTAAATCTTCGAAGCGTACATCATGATAATTGGATAGAATTGACGCGGGAGCCGTAAACGGAGTGCGTGGTACAAATTTTCAAATAAGACTAGAGAAACCGCATGATTGGCCTCACCAAGCTTCAATAAAGCCTTAACATTTGCCTCAGGCCGAAACTTGCCTCGGTCTCTCCATTTGTTCACATCATATTTGGATATTGCGCGTAGTACATTATGATCGTGATTGATTCGGCTGACCTGTTATTTTGGCAATCTCCCATATGTGGCTGTAGTTACGTGAAAATGATCCAATCCACGTGAAGTATATCTCGAAAAAAATGAAGATGGAAGTTTTATACACAATTTGTAAAATACAAATAGCACTGAGGTTCTTCGCAATCGTTCAAAACATGCGTAGCATATGCAAGTGTTACAGCTGAGAGTGAATGTGATTATATAATAAATAATCCAATTGTTAAAAATGATGCGAATATTTACAATTATAGCATAAATTTCAATTATAGTATAAATTTCGGCCGTTTTAGTTAAGCATGGCCAATTTTTTTCTTTATTCATTGGTAAGCATTGACAAAAAACCCTTAAAAAATGTGTTAAAAATATGTCTTTTCAATAAATTTTAAGCGTCCACAAAGCTTGGATTTTTATTTGTTTTATGTAGAAGGACATATGGATTTATCCATCGATAAAAAACAAAGACTCGAAAATCATAATTCCGTTGGTTAGATCAGTCTTACATAACTACAGCTATATATCGTGTCATGTTGTATCATGTTATCTCCAAAGACAAAGCCGATCAGATAGATCGATGACAGAGTTTTGGTGTGTAGTAAACACTGAGGTTTGATTGAAGCTTAGTGTACTTGCGTGGATGCGTACGACTCCTGATGATATACGTTGATATTACAGTCGCAACGGACAAAAGGTAAAGTGCACGGATGAGGATGTTACTCGTTAGGTCCGAACAAATCGTACCCTGCTAACCTACTGGCTAGACCATTCATTCTCGTCTTAGCACTCGACGTAAGGTCGAAACACTTAACAATCATTCATGCGGCATGCAACGCTTGCACCGTGTTTGCCGCCGGTCATTTTTGCACATTCAGTGCGCAGCGTAATTGATTGATTGATTAACCAGGGCGCGCTCTTGAGATTCGATAAGGGAATTACGATCTCGCCAGTGGGTCACGCGTAGTGTCTCATAGCGTCTATTTCGCCGGGAGGATCAATAAACTCGCTGCGATATTGCACATTAATCCCGGAGGAATTGGTGTCCCTTGGTGGCGACGCGAAATCTCAAGTCACCCGAACGGAATATCAAGTCGCTTTTATATTCGACGAAATAGCTTAGCAAACCATGGAAACAGTAGAAGAAGGATTGTTATTACAGAAGTGTAATTCGAAGCGGAGACACATATGAAATGCTCACACATGAGAAAAAAGTAACTTCATTAGTGTAGCTGAATTTTCTGTTATTTGGGGATCAGATGGAAGACTCGGTTGTTGGGACAGAAAGATTCCCGTTGGAGGTTTTTACTTATCAGTTAATTACTCTCGTTTACCTCAAGCGAATTTCAATACAGCTGAATGCGCTCAGACAAATGTTTTTGGTCACAATAACAGAAATATTGTTTCTCGTCAGCGAGTTTCTGTCTAATCCTATTACCTGAAGTTCTTTTTCCGTGTAGTAAAAGAAGAAATGAAAGAAATTCAAAGTCAAGTAAAATTCTCACTTATGTCCCAAAAGAAATTTGTGAATTTTCCGTCGTAAAACTCAAGTGAAAAAGAAGTAAAGTTGCGTGCTGAAGTTCTACAATCGTGGTGGGGATACTCGAAATATTTATAGGTTTTATCTTAGTTTCTATTTTTACATATCAGCCGAAGAAGAGTTAAAAAAGTTTAAAATTTCATTGGGGTTCTAAAGGCAAGATTTTAATTTTTTTTACAACACTTCGATAACTGTCGCACGAGCATCACTCTGAACGGCACTCTGAGACGCATGTCGCCGGCCATCGAGAAACGCAGCTGTAATACTGCGAAATAAGAAACCACCACACCCAGTTGAACAGTGCTGATTAGCACTTGCTCCGCGGGTTTGGCGTCTCGCTCCAGACGCCGCGATACGACGTTCTTAATAGTAATTATTATAGGTCGTAGTGCACAGGCAGGAAGTTCGTACTTTAACTCCGCTTCTGCTTGTGCTAATTGCCATTTACCGAGGCTCGCTCGTGCGTGCATTCAGACATTCGGAGCGTGCTAGTACACGCGACTTGCTCGAAATCGACAGACGCGATGCTATTGTCACGATGATTAAGCTAGTATACGATTCAAGAGATTTTAATTCGTCGCGCTCAAGCTAATTTCAGCCGAAAGCGAGCCGGAACCAGTCGAACTAGTCGTACCAGTCGATTGGAGATCGTCAAATGAAGGAGATACAGTAGGTCGTAAAACGGTCTAGACATGATGAACTTCAGAATACAGTCCAATAGTCCAATAAGAAAACGAATTAGTCAAAAATAAGTTCTCTCGGATTGGATCATTGGTTACGCTCTCGAATTCTTTATGTCTGAACCGTTTTACGTCTCATTGTATATTACTATATAAATTTTGGCAGAATAGAGATTTTGTCTACTTCTTCATTATTCACTTTTTCATTATTCACGTCACTTGAAGCGTGTGGCAATTGATTCGAGAAAATTCTATTAAATTTCAAAACTGTCGCGGAATCTCACAAGAAAGAGATGCTGTTTCATTAGGATATAATTAGCGTACAACTAGCACATATTGGAAGACAGTCGTATAATGAAAGGACGAAATGATTTTTCGGCAATAATTGTGCACTGCTCACTCACGCAAAATCAGCGACACTCACGATACGTTCACGACGATGCCGCAGATGCAGTCCATTCTTTATCACAACAGCAGCGGGACCCAAGCGTTCACCGGAAATCTCAAGAAAAAAGAGGTTCATCGTGCCATTACTTTGCATCCTGTGAAAAGTCCGCCTCACATGTACAGGCTGCACAATTACATGAGGGTTGGTATAATAAGTATGATAATCTCTACAAACGCATGAAAAAGTAGCCGTTCCATTACTTGCCCGCAACTGTGAAATAACTTAATAACCGTTACGTAACGAGCACTTGAGTACACGTGAATAACGTGAAAAGGAGCGCTTCGAGATTCTCTGTGCCTGTAGCAGTAGTAATAAGTCTGGTCACGCTGTTACTATTACTGTTAATATGAAAATCGTGATTATATTACGTGCATATTATTAGCAATGTTACGCGGGACATGTGATTATACGTTTTTCCTAATTTCAGGGGCTGCAAATACAAGACTTACAGCAGGAGAGGATCCATCTACATCGAGACGTTCACACGATGGCCCAGGAATTGGGAGTTAACCTGGACAGCTTAAAAAATTACGAAATAGTAGAGGATCTATGTCTTTTTCCGGTCAATCCTAATTCCGAAAATTACCCAGGCGACACGGATGTGCTAGGTGATCTCCCATTTCCGTTATATCGCAAACCGGCTATGGAAATCGATCTAAGTGACGTTCGTGATGCTATACGCATGCAAACTTACGTTTTTACTGTTTCCGCTTTATTATCATTCCTTTCCCTCCCTCCCTCCCTCCCTCTCTCTCTCTCTCTCTCTCTCT
>NW_022639511.1:306307-318197 GCF_010583005.1 Odontomachus brunneus | reverse complement strand
CTCTCTCTCTCTCTCTCTCTCTCTCTCTCTCTCTCTCTCTCTCTCTCTCTCTCGGACGAGCTCCGTTGCATGAATCGTAGTCCGCGTAATTATTCATAAATAATTCATATTTTTACACTGTAAGATACTTTTTACCGCTCATCATCGTTGAACCAACGCTTTCTTGTTTACTACTTGCGTAAACAAGTGTTTCCATTACTTTAACATGGATATTCCAGCAGGATATTACCGGGACATTGTAGCATTACTCAAATCATTTTTCTTTTCCCTTTCCCGTTAGAAGGATTACACATTCATTTGAAATCGGGTATAAAATCACGCGATGAGACGAGAATCGCGGTACATAGCTTTTTATTTCACGCTTGATCTCTCCTCATGTCCAATTTTATTGAGTAATGCTCTGTATTCTTGTTTTATAACAGATCACACGCGATCTCACTTTTCTCTTAAAAAAAGAGAAAATAAAATATATAAAAAGAGATATGAAACTCGACTAATAAAATCTTGTTTTGCAAAACATATTACGAAGTTCTAAAGGCCGAATTCTTCTTGCTACGAATCTCTTTCTGTACTTTTCATATTTCTACAAATTAGTTTTGTTTTTGATGGGCTGCAGTCGAAATTGAAAGGAAGTAAATTTTTTTCACGCAACACAAATCGATCAGATTCGATCTTGAGATAATTTTTGGTTGCCGATATTCTTTTGCAAATTAATAAGATTGGCGATTTTAAGAACGCGATCGTGATATTCCAGATACTTCTCATTGATATCTATCTAACATGATTGTCCCCATGTGGATTGCTGGCCAGCTTAATAATAACGGAACTACAAACTTGGTATACTGGATGCCAATTCGTCGAATGTAAACGATCGAGGCTTGCCATTGCTATTCTAATCATTTCCATTTCCTATACCCTCGCTGATTTCGCGATTAGAGCGTCGACCTACAAAACTGATACGTGCGAGTGTGATGCAATAAATCTGAATTAATTGACTGTAAAGGCGGGCATAGCGTTCCAATGAAATTGTAGTTTGATGTTGTGGTTCAAGGAGCATCGAGATCTCACAGGAAATAACCACGCTCACGCGCGTGAAGTAATTCTCTAATAATTCTATATCTGCCAAGAGTTCAAATATAAAGAAACGCGGAACTTGCAAGAACTCTATAGCGACATAATATCTGTAGATTAATATAAAAACAGACAATACTGAAAATGTTGCGTGTATAAAATTTGATATTTACTAAATATTCGCACGACTTTCTCTGAATCTTTTTAATTTATCCACTTCCTATTTCTCGTTATCCTATGTTTCTTCAGTTTTAATCGTCTATTCCGATATATGTCGAGTGCTTTTATTGAGAGAACCAGTCAGGCTTTTGATTTATTTAAAAAAAAATCTTGTTTGCGCAGGTGTACCGGCGAGTCTCAGTTCGTTCAAGCCAACGACGAGCGATGAGGTGATCCCCTGGGGGTTCCTCTCGAGGCTGGAGTACAGTTTGGCCGATTCCAATCCAAGGCGGCGTATTCATAGCGACATTAAGGAGGGCCTGGAAGATATCACGAGGGAGGTCATGGCCTCCATTAATTCCTGCTCGCGGCAGCGCGGTCGTATTGTCGAGGAACGATCGGCGCTTTATGGATATAGAAGGGTGAACTCTTATGGGGCTGACACGATATTAGATCTTCTATTAGTTTACCGGAAGTACCGGGGCAGGAAGGTCACTCTTCCCGTCAGACGACACGTTTATCTCCACCAACACTTTACTGGTACGATCGTTTATTCTTGTAATCCAGATATAGTTTTTCTTATTCGACAACGAGATAATAACCGCATAAACATTGATGAAGAATTGATATTTTTTTAATGATTGTGGCGTCAAATTTTGCAAAACAAATGAGATTTTCATTTTATATTATTAAATATACTACGTTGAAGAAGGAATACGACCTATAACGGTCTATAGAATAACGGTCTTGTAATATATGTAATATAATCATTCTGCATAAATTTTAATTAAATTATCTAATTAATGTGATTCAGTTTGTGTAGAATATCTGTACAAAATGTACAGATATTTAAACATAATATTATCCCTCAGGATATTAATATACAAATATGTTTTTGTAGGATTGGAGATACGCGAGACGGTAGACGGAGTTGAAGTCAACCCTTATCAAAGATCGGACGATACGTCTATTCATCACTTATTCCGCAGTGGTTTCCTGAATCTCAACTTCAAGTATCAAGAAGAAGATTTGGTGCGCAGCAAGACCATCAACTTCATCTTGCCTCTGTCAGGTCGCTTTGAGATCTTCCAAAGGTTTCTGAAAAACTACGAGGACATTTGCCTGACTGTTGGCGAGAAGACGTCGCTGCTCGTCGTGCTCTACCAGCACAAGGACGAAAACTCTTTCAACAAGACGATAGATCTGATCGAACGGCTCAAGTACAGATATCGCAGCGGCAGCATAGACGTTCTGCCGATATCCGGGGAATTTTCCAGAGCCAGAGCTTTAGACACGGGCGTGTCGAAGCTGCAGCCTGATGATCTGATGCTGTTCATCGACGTGGACATCGTTTTCACGAACTCGGCGTTGAATAGGATACGTCTAAATACACTTCCAGGCCGGAGGATATATTTCCCGATCGTTTTCAGTCAATACAATCCCCAAGTCGTGTACGGCGAGACCGGCAAGCAAGATAGATTCACCATAAACGAGATCTCCGGGCATTGGAGACAGTACGGCTTCGGGATCGTCTCCCTCTATAAGAGAGACTACGTTGCCGTCGGCGGTCTAGATCTCTCGATTCAAGGATGGGGCAAGGAGGACGTGGAGTTTTACGAGAAGGCGGTCAAGTCGGGTCTCGATGTCTTCAGAACCGCGGACAGGCACCTGGTGCATGTGTATCACGAGATAGAGTGCAGCAGAGAGCTACCTAGCCTTCAATTTTCTATGTGTATGGGATCCAAAGCTGACACATACGCCGGGGTCGAGACCTTGTCCAATAGGATTCACGGTAACCCGGATATATTGTATTTCGCCAAAGAGAGAAGACAGAAGAGGACCAATCCGGCTGGCTGATGTTAAGTCTGCAAAGTGACAGATTACCATTTGAAAATAATTGCTAAAAAATAACTCAAGTTAGTAGTAAAGGAATGACACGAATTATGATTGAGCGCATTAAGCGCGTCTCTTCGAGGAATGAAAATATGTTCTCGTTACGCACATGTCAGCAGTTTTAGTCATGGCATGCAATGAACAGATGAACGGCCTGTCCGAATTGAACTTTGGTACTAGATTGTTTCGTTAGTCACGCATTGTAAATATTAAATATTATTGTATCTAAGTTTCAAGCGAATAAAGATTGACAGAACTTCATGCGTTTCGCTGTAAAACGAGATGTGTTTGTCGAATGGAATGCTCCAATGTTGGAGAGACATGTGATCCTCACAAGCCTTTTATCGTGAAATACGATAACTAAGATTCTGATACAAACATGCGCCTTATTCTCATTCCCAGAGAGAGAGAGAGAGAGAGAGAGAGAGAGAGAGAGAGAGAGAGAAAGAAGTCGAATGATTTAATAGAGGATATACTAATCTGATGTTAGCAGGCTTTGCTATATCGAAACTGTATTACTCATCGATGACTGCCGTAGCGAAAAACTCCATCACGTGGGGATAGTGAAAGACGCATCACCGACTATTGTAGAAATCAGGTGTAATGACCCGTATTTTATAAGATCGCTAGTGTGTGAAGTGAGTCTTAATGTCGTAACGCTAAGTTTAAATGTGATATTATTGTGCCTTTTTCATTCTGCAACATTTTATGTATACTGCCAACCTCGTAACGCATGTAAAAACAAACGTTACGGCTATTACAATATGTAGATGTAAATATTCTTAAATTGTTATATTTTGCGCTTCACGTTTGGTATTCTCATCGCAACGAACAATCGTATCTCTGTATCAGCATTCAAAATGTGCTAACAGAAAGCCAATCGTGCGTCGATCTCATCTTCGGGAAATTTGCCGGCGATTAGAACTTCTGAGAAACTTCGTAATCTCAGTGGTGCAGAGGAGGTCGAACTTGGGTTAAAAATAGTCTGGACGTTGCGAGAAACAAAGTTGAAAAAGAATTAGCAGTTAGTTCGCGCGAATCGTGTTACAAGTGATAGCATATTGAGCTTCCGAATGGCGTTAGAGGGAAAGAAAAACCAAAAGAAAAATTAACTGCTAGAGACGCAATAAATAATGATAATTTGTAGTTATATACATGTGATGTGTGTTTGACAATAAAGAGGAAGAAAATATCGTTTCGATAAAAAGGCTCGGATTTTTTTATAAAATTCTATATGTCTGTATATTTATCGATAGTAAATATTTTCTTATCGCGTTACTGCTACGTAAAACGATACATAAAACACACTATCTCTTAGACGTTGTAGTTTATTAATGCTTTTGATTATTCCGCAAGCAATGAATATATTTGTGGCCACAGTAACGGCTCGCGTCTTTTCGAAGCCTAACACTTAAGAGGATATTCTAGTGTAAAGATCTGTTTTCAAGGCGATTTTTGGGAATTAATTTTAAGCAAATGGTTAAACCTACAGAGTTAATGTTTTGTATTAACATTTATTCATCTTTGAAGAAACATCTCATCAAAGCTTTTTATTCAACATTGAAGAAAATACAAGTGAACGAAACAGATCACGTCGTAAAATTATCTTCCATCGGATATGTTGATTACCGCCGTCCTCGTCATAAAAAATAAACGAATTTGTTTTTATTTTGTTCTTTATGAATGAGGTTATCGCCCAAACTAGAATTAAATAATTTGAAGAAAAATTGACAAAATGACGAAGCTTGAAAAATATCGTGATACTAAGATCGTTCATCTTACCCCTTGTCCACAACCTTGCTTTAATCTTTAAGCTGTAATAAATTGACCAACCATAGTCTATTATTTTAAAAATAATCAACTGCGGTTGGTCAATTTCTTACGGCTTAAGAATTAAAGCAAGGTTATGGACAAGGGGTTAGTATCAACCGTACCGATATCTTTTAACTTCAGCGTTCCAACGACAACAAACGTCTCAAGATGGCGAAACTGTTGACAGTTGTTGTGCGAGTTATTACGGTAGTGGTAGATAATAGCGTATCACTCAAGCTCAAGGCCGTTCACGATCGTCCGCCGCATTTATAAGAACAGGTCGCGGCTCGTTTCCGCATGAGTCCTCAACGCGTCAGTGCGATCGTTATCAACGTTCCGCATCAAGTTGCACTTTAAAAACGTTGATTTACTTGAAAGTCGAACAAATCGTGCACTCTTCCACAGAAAAATTATACAACAAGGAACTAGAAACAAGAAGAGCGTTCCGCATAACCAATAGCTCTTTGAGTAACCAGAATTGAATCTCAACAGCTCAAGTTCGCGCCAATTCGAAATATTAGAATAATGAATAATACTTTCATCTTCTCTCGAGGTAAGAGATTTTATTCGGAATAATTCACTTATTAGCTTATCGATTCGACCGACCTTATCAGTAACTGGCATTTTCCAGAATAACATCAGGCAGATTAGCGCTTGGATTGGCGCTCCTCAAAAATCAGTGTCGTGCTGAGTCATTCAAGTGATCACAGTGAATAAAGTGATTCATAAAGACGTTTTTGCTATCTCAAAATATCAGCGCGTAAATTGAGGAGAATCTAACGATAAAAAATGGGGAATCTATGGGTGATCTTGTTGATTTCCATAATAACGATTACTCACTTGCCGGTAGAGGGTAAAGTAATGGCACAATGTGACGTCGTAAGAGAGCTAATGAGGGCTAAGATCAGCAGAAGTTTCATCAGCAATTGGATCTGCTTGATGCAGAGCGAGAGCGGATTAGATACGAGAGTAGTGAAAGGGCCAAAGACAGCTTCCAGCTACTCTTACGGAATCTTTCAGATCAACAGCGTCAAATGGTGCACCAGAGGACGCGCGGGTGGCCTATGCAATGCACGCTGCGAGGACTTCGCAAATGATGACATACAGGACGACATTACGTGCGCCAAGAAGATTTACAATCGGGACGGCTTTAAGGCGTGGGACGGATGGATGAAAAACTGCAAGAACAAGCCGCTACCAAACATCGGAAACTGCAGGCGGAGGAGGATGACGCTGTAGGTGAAAACATTGTAATCCCATCGATACGAGACGGAATTCGCTTTATAAGCAAAATTCAATCTTAACTCTAAGCTCGACCAGCATCTCAGCAATCATTGATCACACACATATACACATGATGGTCTGTTAATATGGTAACATAGTGTTTAAAAAATTAAGTAAACATATATTAAACAGAGTAAACACTGGCTATCAGTAACGCAATCAATGTTATAATTTCTTTCTCAACAATGCAACATAACACGAGTGTTATGTAACAGTTACATTGTTGAGTAAAGAATTATAACATTGACGTAATGTTACTGTTACTTGATGTTTAAATCGCGTAATGATTTACACTCTTCTGCAAAACAACATCCTTATTCTCTACTTTTCTGGTAGCTAATGACGCACATAAGAATAATTATATGTGCACTTAGAGTAAAAATAAAAAAAAGTAAAGGATATTTATTTCTCGATGGAATTTAGCTTTAAGTAAATATGTTATTAATGCATTAATAACATATTTATTTAAAGCTAAATTCTTTTATTCAAATGTAATAAAAATTGCTTTCATGAGAAAAGCGAAGGTTTTGAAAAGATGTGTATTTTCTTATTTGAAATATATGTTATATTAGTACAAGTAAATACGTTATTAGTTTCCATCGAGCAAATATTTTTATTTCTTAGATACGTTTTCCTGCCAATGCATCAAGTAAGTAATTATGCGTGTAAGTAAATATATCTGTTTTCTCTACTGATCAAACAAAATTATAAAACATAATATATCTTGCGATATATCTTGCGAAAGTAAGCTGAAACAATGACATGATCATTGAATAGCAAAATAGCTTTGACATTGCAATTAATTTAAGATATTATTATGTAAATCGATTTTTTACGTGAATACATGCCACTTTATATTGCAAACAGGCCAATTTTGCAACAGTGCGTTGTTTCCAATATTTATTGCACAAACGTGCGTTACAGGATGTTTTACAAATATGATATTAAATCGATTGGATCCAAGCCAAAAATGACGCAAAGCTTTACTACGCTCCTCTTAGAATTATGCTGCACGATTTGGCAGGCGGCACTACGCGGACAGTTTAGAAATTCCGACTGTTAGAATCGCAAAATCCAGACGTGACAAAACTTCGTTGATTTCTTCCCGATTTCATTCTTTTTGCTCGCGCCGCGCGTACGACATTTGGAGGCTCATCCTCGCGTTCTGAATTCCGCGCGCGCAAATTCACTCTCACGTTAGCAAAATCCTAAAATAAATTAAATGAATTTTCTCGTACCGAGAGGAAAACACTCCAGAGATATCTCAAATGAAAATACTTCCAACTCGAATGTGTGATCTTTGAGCATTCGGAATTGTTTTACGTATGTCGATGACGATCTTGTATGGCGGGATTCAAGCAAGTAATTAACTCAGCACTTGTGTCAACGAGCGAGCTCTGCGAATACAACTGCGAATATTACAATGCACAGCTGCTTTTTGAGATCTGAGCTTCAAAGAGGTAATATAAATCTCCACGATCGTACGATACATAAGATATGGAGATCCTCGTGCCTTTACGCAACGCGTGTCGCGCGCTCCTGAAATTTATGTTCTCCTTTAAATTTGATATCAAGGTCAGTGGCAGGTTCGCCGATTTCTCGGTCGATCGTGGACAAAATCGACGTTACGCGATATCCCAGAATTTCTCTCGATCCGAGTGAAATAATTTCCGTGTGCTTTCATATCGAAAAAGTTGTGAAATAATTGAAGTTCGAGTACGCGTGTACGCATACACACGCACACACACGCACGCACATACACACACAAGTCAGAGCGTGTGTGGCGCAAAAGGTGTATGAACGCGCGGTGTTTCCGCGTTGCATGAAATTTTCAGGAATAACAATGAGCCACATTGTTCCAGCGAACAAAATGCCGATCGCGGAGTAACGTGTCGATCCGAGCCTGTCGTTTCAAGACGATAATCACCAGAGCCGAGAGGAACCGGCGTGTATATGTATTCGGCCTGAGCGCGCCCCACGAGGATGCACGTAGGCTCATTTTACCGTAAGCCCCGGCTGGAGTGCATGCACCTTTCACTAGCGGAAGTGAACAGCTGAGAGATAGACGCGTGAGAGCGACCCAGGTCATCATTCGTTCGTTACAACCGGGCAACCGTCTCGTCGAAAGAACGCGGAATGCCCCTCTCGACTGAACGACCGGCCGGCCATTAATCGTCGCCGATTATCGACACGATCGACTTACCACCGCTCAGGCTCGACAATTGCGGCAAAATTGCCCGATTAACTTGTATCGCTGACGGACTGATAATACAAATGCAAGCTCTCGACGAGATCAGACGCTGTCTTTAGAAACGCTTTGCTTCGTACGTTTTGCATTACGAACGCGTATAATACGCAACGTAAAAATCCATCTCACGTGCAAAATTCACATTCTACCTCTTCAATACGACAGTCAACGAAGCTTAGCATTATCTTCCATTTGCTGCGCTTGAAACGATAATTGTTCCTCTCGCCGAGAAAAACTTGTTAATGACGCCGTCGGGGAAGGCCCGCGCATCAGTCGCGGCAATCACTGCGTTTTCACATAAACGCGATATCATATCTCTCGCCTGGTATCATCTCGCGGCAATTAATCATGCAACGCGTCGGCGGAGCGTGTGCGAAGTAAATGAATAAGCGCGCGGAAAGTCGCGCGATACGCTTTCTCAGAGGCTTCTATGATTGCGCAATGCGCACGGAACGTGTGTTTGTATGTGTTTGTGCGCCGTAATGGGTCCTCTTATTGGCATTTGGGCTCTGCGAGAAGACGCAGTTAATGACGAAGAAAGAAAGAACTCGCCGTCGGCAATTTGTCGGCGAATCAAATAATATAGGAAGTAAATCTGGGCTTTATCCTGAAGCACGAAGCCATAACTTCGCCACGTAACTTCTGGCGCCATTATTCCCGACTTTCCATTATTTCTTCTAATACCTGCCGTTTATCAAGGATTATTATATATAAGATAGAATATTTTTCCTCGACGAGAAGCAGAGATGACGATGCAAAAATGGCCTGTGACGAGATCGAATGACGTCGATTTTAACCGGATCACGAATCTATTACATTTCTTGCTACATTTCTTGCTACATTTACAGAGGAATTACTCGGGAGTAACAAATTTATCCTCGTGAAGAAAGCGATTTCGTGTCGGGGAACAATTTGAAGTCCCGTAATTCTCTCTGTCTCTCTCTTGACAGCCAATAAAATCAGTGTGTTATATGACAATTGAATTTGCGTCGCGGAAAACGGCGTCGAAAACTGTGCGAACGTCGCCGAAGGATGTGGCGGACGGTGAAAAGATAAATCTTCGGTGAGCTCGAGGGATGACATTCAAATATAGAAATAAAGCCTCATTCGCTAACTGTCTAACGCCATTATCTGTGGCCAGAATCAGGAAGCCAATAATTAATTTATCAACGCTTTTGCATCCACGAAAGAATCTCTCTACGTACATATACACGTGCACGCCTACGCAGGCACGCATGCACGCATGTACTCAAGTCAGGATGTGATCTTTTCCTCCATGATATTAGGCTAGCAGATTTGCACAGTTTGCTTTAATAGTGAACGAAGCCGCGCTTGCGTTACCGGCAAATTACGCATCAGCCGCCTGATAATGATGGCCTTTGCAGCCGTTGCTCTTGCAAAACAATGCAGACGGATGTCCTGCGAATAAATCAAATACCGCCGATGGTGAACCGAGACCGCATTTGCAATTCCGCGAGTACCGGACTCGTGATACTTATCGGGCGAATCCTATGAATAATCGGCAATTGCAGATTTGCTATAGATGTTCGGGAATTACAAATAACGTCTAACGTAACTAGCCTATTGCGCAAATGCTTATTGAAATTTGCATGAGCAAATCTTTGTGTTTTCGTTTCTTGAAACGTTATGCATTTCACGCGAGATCAACGTCTGGACACACACCAGTTTTATTGAGGCGGCGAAAATCATATTTTCGCTTATTAAGGGAATGCTGAAGCTGAAAACTTTACCAACAGAACACTGATATTTTTCTGTAAAGTTTACGTTGTATTGGTTACACAGAATTACAAATGCTTTTACGCAATGAAAGTACGTGCAAAAATAAATAGGAGCATTGCTCGATATGTGACGAAAACGAACAAAAAATTTTTAATGTAAAATTTCAAATTTGTCAACGTAATGTTTGCCTAATCCAAAAATTCCGCAGCTTGTATATAGCGAAAGTGTGGATGCTCCAAGCAGAAAAATTTTGAAGAACATTGCTCTACTTTCGTATCTGAATTTGGAAGCTTAAGAATATCGAAAAAGTTTGCAGAAAGATTTCTACACATATATAGTTAAATTTTCCGTTAAATATGGTAAAACAAAGCAACACACATTCATGTAAATTATGTATATACAAGAAATACGAAAAGGATAGCGTGATTATGTTAGTGACGATCGTCTCTACATTATCGACATAGTTCGAGTTCGTCATCGACTCCAGCATCCCCTTAAACGAGTCGAAAATTATCATATTCTTCTATTGATTACGGTTGTATGTATGCCTGTGTGTGTGTATGTGTGTATGTACACGCGTGCGCGTGTATGTGTATGTGTGCATCATGCCTATCCGGCACAACACCACTAACGGCACTAATTCAGCCGCAACGCTGGAAGAAGGAAGTAACAGATTGATCGCCCGACTTCACCGAGGGAATCGGTCGGGACGAGCGCGCTGGTGAAACTCGAGCGTGGTCTAGGTGACCTCTGCAAAGGTCGCTCTTTCGCACCGAGGAAAGTGAGACCCGATAAAGTGCGAGCCGCGCGGCAGAGATAAGGTCGTAATTGTGATTGCGGTCAGGTGTAGGCTGTAATGGCTGGAGTCGGAATCGATCGCTGGCTCTCGATCCATGAGACAACGAAGAACGTTTCTCGCATAGAGAGAACCTGATTTCAGAGAACGCGATTCTCTTCTTCTTCATCTTTTTTTTTTTTTATTAGTGTTTTCTCTCGATCATTTATCTACGGTTTAGAAATGAGATTCAGACGCTAATGTTGCCATCACGTGGCAATTTCCGTGCGAAGATAACGTAATTTTCTTCACCAAGGTAGCTCGCACACACGCGACGCTATCGAAAGTTTGGCTGTTGAGCTTCGGAGAAACTAGGAGCAATCATTTTACCAAGAAGTTACGTAGAAATACAGACGACCGCGCGCGATTATTACGCTGTCGGGCAATTGCTCAATCGTTAAGTAGGCGTGCATCTAGAATCCCCAACTTGACGTAACGGAAATCGCTGGTCAATTGATTCGATTTCACGTGATCTCTCATAAAATAGTTCTCCATTAGCTTTTTTCTTTTTTTTTTTAATGAAAAGAACCAAAAAGAAGAAGAGTCATTTGGCACATCTTGTGTGTGAGTGAAAGACATTCTTGGCTGTGTGGCTAGATGAATCGAAGGATGAATCCTTTGCTGAAAAACCGTTAGACGCATTGGCCGCACAATAAAATTATTTATCGCGCTATAACACATGGTGTTTACTGACGTAGCGTGCTCAACGAACATTGTAATTCCCGCGATCTGGATTACTGTTGCACGGACGCGACAAGCATCCGCGCTTGTGCAAGCTAAACGCACAGATCTGCTCTGTTTCCCGCGAGTAATTTTGCGCAATCACGGCGAGTACCCGCCGTAAAGCT
>NW_022639511.1:305939-306263 GCF_010583005.1 Odontomachus brunneus | reverse complement strand
ACCCGCCGTAAAGCTTGACTTGAGTGCCGCTAACGACTGCTACACTCTAATAAACGAATCTTGCCACAGAGATGCCGTGGTTTCGTGTCGTCTTAGTGGGGAGGGCGTCGCTTTGCGCGGACTCGTCCGTCGCCGGATCGATCTCGGCGACTGGAATGGGCGAATCGAGTCAAAGCGCGATTTTCAATGAGACACACGCATGGAACGGAGTTGATTCCATGATCGGCATTAATTGCTGCGAAATCTGCACGCGTTGTTGCACTACTGCAACCAGAGAAAGAAAGAAAGAAGGAGGAAGGGAGGGAGGGAGGGAGGGAGGGAGGG
>NW_022639511.1:294484-305331 GCF_010583005.1 Odontomachus brunneus | reverse complement strand
GAGAGAGAGAGAGAGAGAGAGAGAGAGAGAGAGAAAGAGAAAGAGAAAGAGAGAGAGAAAGGGGGAGGAAGAGAAGGAGAGAGACAGAGAGAGAAAGGGATTATCCAACGGTTCGCATACAAACATTTGCCCGGTGCAAACACATTCGCGTCAGCACGCTAATGCGACAAGTGTCGCGCCGCCTGCGATGGACGGTTTACATGTCGCACAACTCGCGGACTTTGCAAATATAGTAAGCCACCGTTTATCTCAAACAGACGGCCAACGCGCGTGCGAACAGTAGCGCGCAGTTGCGCAGCTGCATCTCGAGCTGATCTCGCCCGCGAAAAGCAGCGCAAGACTCTTTATTATCGCTCATGGCAGGATGAGTCACTCGCGATCAGATCGCGAAGGGCAATCGTTTGCTCGAGCTTTGTGCAAACGTAGATTATTTCCTTTCACCTTTCACCACGAGAGCCTCAACCTTTCACCTTACGGGAACATCGAGCTGAATTTCGACGCGCGCTCGCCCATTTCAGCCGCCTCCTATCGGGTCTCGCGGGATAATCCTCGTGTGTTAGAAATTAGTATATTCAAATGAGAAGAGTTTGCGCCTGGAACGGCGGGTTACGTAAAATTGCGTCGACAGAAGATCGCAACTACAGGCGCTGTCCATTAATCTTGTAAACATCGCGTCTCGTAAACGATTACACTTTCTAAAGAGTTACGCCGTTGGACGTTTTGTTCAAGACGTGTTTGCCCTCCTAAACGTGTATCTTTCGATCGGTGCTAAGAAGTTTAAGTCTAATAAGAAACGTAGATTCTTATTAATCTTCTTAAATTGCCGATTATGCAACGATAATAATCTGACGCGCATGTTGAAGGCGCCGAACGTGGGACTAAATTCTTTGAATTGTTTCTAAAAAAAACTTTGATATGTGGACCGCGACTGAAAGAGCGAATTTTGCGAGAGCAGCATTCGCGGACTTTGCCTATAAACATCGCGAAGTGGAAAACCGCAATTGCATTTGCTTTTTCGGCGTGTATGTAAATTTTGCGTCTCCAACTCAAGATTCTCCTCGACGTACAAAATTGTGAAAGTTTGAACTGTAACCTACGCGGCAACAGTGGTCGATCAAGCGATAGTCACGCAGCGTTTGTACGGTAATTGAGGGGACAAGCGACTAATCAAGCTCTCACGGTATCGCTAATTACTCGACCGTTTAATGCATATTCGAAATAAAATCGTGACTACTTTCTGTGGCGGCAGAAACACAATCGGGCAACGATTATGGAAGACGTGATGTAACATTTTTATTGACTGGCCAAAACCAGTGGACGGACATTTTAATGATTTCACACATAGAAATGGCTCGAAGGATTTTTGAACGTTCATGATGTGAATATGCGAGTGAGAGTGGGAGGGCAATGTGTTTTCGCAATTAAATCGTTTCTAATACACAGATAATTATCATGAGAGAAATAGAATTCAAGGCAACACAAGTGTCTAAAACTTGATCTACGATATGCTCCTTGCTTCCTGTCTTTTTTTGTCTGTCTTTCTCTGGCTTAAGGTTTGAGTCAGAAAGAGATAAAGAGAAGGAAATAGAAACAAAGAGCACATTGTAGGTTAAACTTAAAAAATATCTTAAGATGTCTAAGAGACGTTCTTTTTTGAAGATTTTTGCAAGCTTTTGAAATGCGTTTTCCGATATTGCAAGATTGCGCTATTCAGCATACTGCAAGAGAGTCCGAGCGCAAAACTGAGCACAAAAAGCCAAAGGTGACAACGATGTCGAGTCAATAGTCGCGACTGTTTGAAAGGAAGTTCCTCGCGGCGCGTACGAGAAAAATGACGAAGCGAATGACGTCGCGAAAAGGAAGAAGACCGGCACGAGAGAGCAGAAGCTCGGGTGGCCGAGCGAAAGTCAAGCTCGGCTTCCACACGAGAGAGGAGTCCCCGTCGTTCCTTCCACGCGACGTTGTAACATTAATATCTGAGAAACTCGGATGCAGCACACGCCGCGACGTGACTCGGGGGCTGGAGAGTGTTGCCCGAGTCATCGAGATCAGCGATCGCAGCAATCGATTGCCTCTACGTATGATCGAGGAAGTCAAAATTGTGAACATATGATGATAATGAGGTGGTGATGAGATGGTAATGAAAGAGAGAGAAAATGAGAGAAAGAGAGAAAGGGGTTTCACTTGGCTTAGCAAAAAATTAAAAAACAAAACATTTTTTAATTAAAAAACAGAAATTAAAATGATAAATATTAAAAATTGCGGAGGACGTAAAAAAGCACGATCGATTACCAAATACATCACATGTGGCAAATGCAGCGTCATAAAATGATACATTATCGTTTTCTCTGCGTCAACATATTTCATCTTCCATAATTCATGCTGCATAACACGGAATGTCGCATTCTCTCTCTCTCTCTCTCTCTCTCTCTCTCTCTCTCTCTCTTTCTCTCTCTCTTATTTCTCTGAGGTGTGTATGGGCGTGTTCGCGCGCGCAAAGTCGCGACTTTTCTTTTTATCTCTGCGATTTGTTTGCTTTCTTTCGAATAATGTCGAAATTGGCAGGAATAAATCGCCCAGCATGAAATGACGCACGCGCGAACTCATTGTACAGCACCATCACAAAGGAACATGAATATACGTTATACAGATTTTTTTATAGCTGACACACACACCACATCGATGATTTAACACTATTCTCTCAAACATTAAAGCATCCTCGTACCATGAAGTATCATAATGAATCAACACTTTGACATTCTAAGCGACGTATTGACAGAAGTGACAAGAAAGACAGACCTGTCCGCGTATGATAGTGCTTCAAAATTTGCACGAGAAGCATCATCAAGCAACTAGAGGAAAAAGTATTGTTTATCGGAAACTGTAATTTTATTCAAGGCCCTTTCGACTCAGCATCCAAACTGCGCAAATATGTGTCGACAGATAAGAGACGATGACGCTGTATAAGAAATGCAGTGAATTCTCGAAGATATTCGTAGATTGTCTGACCTACACATGACTCAGATTAATATAGCCTCGTGAGTCTCGTAAGTATTGGAATAAAAAATTCAGGCATATACATGCCGCAATAACACAGATGTGGCTGGTGATAAAAGGCGAAGGTTCACGTCGTTATCGCGAATTTTTTATTGCTTTCCCCCTCCCTCCCAAACACGCGAGTGGAATTCACGCTCGTGCGAATTGTAAACGTGTCAAAGATTCAGTGAACACGCGAAGACGCAGCCACACCAGCACGCATACACAGACCGAGTCGGCAGTTGCAGCTGTCAGCAATTTTTGCGTAACTGAATATAATGTTGCTGACGCAACGGAGACACAATCGAGACAGTCATCTGTCAAAAAATCGTCAGCGTACGTGTACTTGCCGCACCAAAATCGGCCGTTCCGCTATATGCGTGTACTATTAGCCCCAAACAGCGGCAAGGACACGTGAAAGTAATCCGCCGAAAAACGCGCGCCAGTCCTCGTCCGCATGGCCGTTGTCGTCGTCGTTGTCGTCGAGACCAACAACTGGCCAGATCGCGGGAAGAGAAAAAAGGAGAGAAAAAATAGAGCGGACCAGATCGAAAAAAAAAAGCAAAAGAAGAAAGCGAAAGAGGTAGGAATGGCAGGATATACGAGGTCATAATGCGCGGAGAAGTGGGTCAAGAGTTCACAGGCCGGATAATTAAATTCCTCGCCGAAGAAAGCGTTTTCCCTCTCGTTTAGTTGGTACCACCGCCAGCGAGGATGAGAACCGGACACTGGACGAACGCTGTGTTGCCAGACCAGCCATAATGGACTTCCTCCTCTAAGCATCATCAAATCTGCCACTGTCGCGAAGAACGAAGTAATTGAAATATTTTTGAAGTTATACACTAAGAAAACAAAAGATCTACGAGATAAAAATTACCAATTCGCTAGGTATTGCTGACACGCTTACTTGTGCTGACATCAAATATTTTTCAAATAAGAAAATGTACATTTTTTCGAACCTCAGCTTTTCACGAAAACAGTTGTTCGTTCTATTTAAGTAAAATAATTTAGATTTTTGAGTAAACTGTTATCAGTACCCGCCGAATAAGTGTATACTTTCTAGATATTTTTCTCTCAATATATTATTCTCGACATCGAAGAGCCATTACAGCTGATAGAGAACTTGGGACTTATAGAATAATTTCTTCACTGTCGAGTCTCGCGAAGATATTAGGAATCGTGCGACAGCTGTGATTACGAATTTGAGATTGCGCGTTTAGCATTTTATGTTCTGTATTCTGGAAGTATCACGGTTTCAACATTCCTAGTTCTTCATAGATACGACCATTAAATACTCCGCGCGAAAAAGAAACGTTGTTCTCGCATCGAGAGATATCAACAACATTGCGAAATGCAATTTATTATAAGCGATGCCGAATGAAAAATTACGTCGAATAATGATATTTATGAAGCTTTCGCATACCAAAGTCACGTACGAGAGCTTTGATCAAGCAGGTATCGATGCATTAGGAATACCTTTTAGAATGGCAACACTGCGTTGATGCGTGCAAGATGCGCTCGTCACGAAGTCGATGATTACGTCGATTCGAACGCACGGAAGCTTTACCGCGTAGATGATACAATGATGGCGTAGCACGTACTTTTCTTCCTGATATGCCCGACTCTCCTTTTACAACCAACCAAGAGTTCGTGACTCTACCGGGCGATCGCGTATTCCGGCGTCCCGTTCAGGACTCACCTACACACGAATCTAGCAAATGGCAGGATGCAAATTATTTATTCTCGCAGTTTAACATATCTTAATGGGATCTTGTATTTGCCATTGTCCGTTGACGCGAAATTTTAAGTTCTACATCCTCCAGTAAAATTGATTTCGGTCAGAAATCCACCAATTTCCAATTCTAGGTACGACACGCACAATTTACGCGATGTACAAGTGAATCACCGTGAGATACGTAATGCCTGTAAGCATCAAGCAAACTCATGTCAGTTTCACGTGTGTGAAATATCAATTAAGCGCACGAAGATATTCCTTCAGAAGGAACAGGCAGAACCGGTCAAGTTGTTAACCAACAAATCCACGCGGATTAATTATCCTCACTTGAAGCATTCACGTTGGAATGTATCTACTTCTGATGTAATGCCAATGAAGTACTTTGAGCGACAATGACCACGGCTGTTAAAGCTGCAGTAAAGGAGAAAAAGACAAAAGAGATATATTGAAATGCGAAGCGGTGGTGGTATCCGAGACATTGTCTTAGTGAATTTTTCCTCGTATTACTCGGGAAATGTGAATCCTAGTAAAGTTTATACAAAACTCCGTAATGTTTTCGCTCGCAGAAATTCTGAAAACCGCACAAAGACAATGAATCTTCTCTTCCTTTGGCAGATACATCATTAGCTGGATCGAGAGTGACGTGCTCGTTGGCCGCACGACCTCAAGCACTCTTGAAATTACTACCAACTTTCTTTCAAGTGACCTATTCAGGATATAAGAATCCATCTAAAGTGTTGTTACCCGTTCGCAATAGATGAGATTTCAATTATTCAGCATTAAGTTATTGTAATTCTGCGATTCAAACGAACATAATAAAATCTGAATACTTTCAATCGTTATGTGTCATTAGATACAGTTGGAATGATGTATTCAGGTAACAGTAAAATGTGTGAGTATTTGCATAAATTATAAAACGGCCGGTCACGGACGCGCATTAAAGTATCTTTTTCGCAATCCGCGAACGATAACTCTTTCTAGGTACCCCACATAAAATTTCAATGGCACGTTGAAGTTGTCAAAAGATTTTCGCTATCGTTGACAGACAAAATCTTCATGACAGACAACAATAATCTTACAACGACGGCGATTTATAAACACAAATGAAATTATCCACCTTTTTCCCCCCAGATATCGACTGTCTCTACTTGTACGTTACAATAATCGTAAAAAACTCATGTGAGAACTAATATATAGCGGATGGTCGAGGTGAATTCTTTTTCACAGGACCATCGTTACGATGAAGTATCCGACTAATGAAGTCTAGGTCTAGGACGCTAGTGGATATTCGCGGCTGATTATCAAGAGATTGCGGTTTCGCAAGATCTCAACGTCCAAATCTCGAGTGCGTTGGCGATCCTCGCGAGCAAGACGCCTGGATGACGGGACTTGATGGAGAAAGAGAGAAGCACGAGGTCGAGAGGGAAGAGGAGGGGAGGAAGAGAATCGTCTCACCACAACTGAATTACTCTCACTCGAGAATCCCCGTCTCTTCTTCGTGGGGGCCTTACGCATATCCCCCTGCTTCTCCCGGGAGTATAAATGACTCCGGTCTACCTTCCACGGAGTCACAGAACTGAGCGGCATCGCAGAAGCCGACATGAATCCTTTGATCGCGGTAAGCACGATATTTTTCCATTCCTATTTACAATAAGAAAGGGTGTACGTGAGAGATAGGAGGAGAAAGGGGGAGATAGAGATAGAGAGAGAGAGAGAGAGAGAGAGAGAGAGAGAGAGGGAGAGAGAGAAAGAGAAAGAAAAGTGGGAGTTTCGACAAAAGAAAGTGAAGAAATTTAGTATAGAGTTGCGCGCGTGGGCGGTAAGGGAGAGATCGCGAAGAAATGTAGAGAACTCGCAATGATGGAGATCGATAGAAACAGCGAGTGTACTGATTTTATTTTATTTATTTTTTCTAAATCGCATTTCATAACAGTCTACGTTGTTACTTGATCCTCTGGTTTCTCGCGATACGAGTTTCATATTAGGCGCTTATAGCCTGATCATACTTTCCTTTTTGTTCACGCCTTATTGATTTCTCGCAGAAAGCTTCATTAACAAAGTGATGATTGATGACGATACTTTCCGAAGTTAAAAATCAAAATCGCGTTGATCAATATCATACGTCAAAAATTGATGATATATAATTACTGCAAGAATACTTGAGAAATTACCAGTAATCGCTCAATTTAATTTAATTACGTAGAAATTACTCCTCTCAAATAGAGAGAAAGTTTTTGATCTAGTTATCCAAATTCCATGAAAGTCTGCAAGATTTCCTCTTTGAGAGAATAAAGATTTTTTTTCTGAATGTACAATTAATACTTGACACTCGAAATTAGTTTCACGTGAGATATTCAAATATTTATTTAGAATTATATCCAAGTTTTTTCGGTTGAATCATGATACATGTGACATTTCTATCTGTAATCGCGATTTAACTGAAGAATTCTCATCTAACTCTGAATCCAAATCTGAGTGTCTCACTTGAGATAAGTTTCAAACAATAACTGTTAATGTGGGCCCAAGAGTACGAGCCTAAGTAACGATCTTAAAGTAACAAAGTTTCTTTTCTCCAATTACAGTGTATGATCATCGGTCTGGCAGGGTTAACCCTGGCCGAGCCGCCTGTGTCCGGCTATAGCTACAGCAGACCGACTGGCGGCGGCGGCTACTTTAATGGCGGCGGCGGCGGCGGCGGCGGCGGCGGCTTCGGTATCGGTGGTGGCGGTGGCTACACGCAAGTGTCCACTGGCTATCAGACCAGCGAGGGCGCCTCCGTGGACGGAGCTCTGCTGGAGCAAATCCGCCAGATCCTCCTGAAGGAAGAACTCCAATCACAGCAGAGTGGCGGGTTCGGTGTGTCCGGAGGATACGCGCCCAGCTCCAGCTACGGCGCTCCGTCTCCGCAATATGGCGCCCCGAGCCCGACCTACGGCGTGCCAGGCTACCAGACCCGCGTCGTAGGAATCGACCTCGAAGGCATCAGGCAAGCTATCCAAGTGGCCCAGTTCAACCAGGTTAGCCAAGGCCCAGGAGGCTATCCCAGTGGACCCAGCACTAGCTATGGAACGCCCAGCAGGCCGCCGAGCGGCAGCTACGGTGCGCCGTTCTAAGGAGACATCTTAGGTTGAATGATGATGAGAGCGAGAGAGAGAGAGAAAGGGAGAGAGAGAATGCGTTAGAGAGAAAGCGAGAGTGGACGAGGAAGAAAAGGAGGAGTGGATAATGGCACCGGCCGGCGATAACGACTATCTTCCGAGACACAGAAGTAACGAAGATTGGAGATACGTCAGCACGAATAATCGTGACTACCTGCGGTTTCTCTCTCTTAAAGTAACACATTTTTCCGGCGTAACTCGGAAGATCGTCGATGTCAGGGTCAGGTCTCGTCGCGCGGATTCGCTTCACGAAGATCAAGGAACCGAGGACCGTCCCAACAGCCTCAGATTGTCCAAGACCCAGTGTAGCTTCGCGAGTTTAGCGTGTAATCGCGCCATATCCTCGATCGGAGTGTCGGGGTCAAGCCAGAAAACGAACGAGCTGAATAGAAAAGCGGAGATCCATGGGACGGCGTCTGAGCCGTTGAAGATCAAATAGTCGTCACTCCAACGGGTCAGGGTCTCCCGGGATCCACCGAAAGGTACCGCCGAAGAACGGCACTCCCTCCGGGCTTTCGATTTGTCGGAGATCCAACGGTCGTCGCTTCGACAAGTCGAGGTCCGCGAAAGTGAACGTGGGCAGTTTTTTCCTCCCTGTTTTTTTTTGCTCCTTACTTTCACCCGGACGGTCACTTGGGGCTACCCTGAAGAGTCGGCGCGGTGCCGAAGTCTAATCGTACCAAAATCGCATCAATCGTCGCGGTCGTCCGCGCGGGTTCGAGGATCAGTGATATCTCAAGAAGAGAGGCAGTCGCAGTCGCTGACACACTTCACACAGCCGGTGATCGCGCTTGTACGCGGGGTCGCCGGAGCACTCATAGGACGAGGAGGGAACAGGACGAGGAGGAGGAGGAGGAGGAGGCCGACAAGCCGAAGACGTGATCGGCGCGATCAGCGCCTTGTAAATAAAATTCTATCGCAGCGCGGCGTCCGCTGCGTAATTCTTCTTGATCGTAGCATCGAGGACCACGGAGGACCTCGCCCCGAGTCATCGGGAGCCGGCAGAAATTCGCGGGGAAGAAAGTCCCTTCCTGACGCGTTCTCTTCGAACGAGCCGACGGAAGATCGCGTCAGCTCGGAGATAATCATGAAGAGAACGCGCGCAGCTGAATCGATTTCACATGCGGACTATCAGCTCCCATTTGTCCAAGAGGTCATGAGGAGAATCACCATGGCGGAGAAGGGAGACTTGGGTTACGGAACGGACGCCGTCGAGTCGAGCCAACACGTACACACGAAGCCACGAATACACACTATTTTTTATACGTTTTAACGCTCTATTTCTTAACCACGCATCTTTTTATACTTGTATAAAGGCTTTTTTGTAGAAAAAAAAAATAAACAAAACGTCGCCACCGTTGAAAGCCACCGTGTACTGCTTCCCCTTCTTGCCGCGACTTACCTTTCTGCGGATCGTGCGATCGCTCCCGGCGAACGACGAACTTTTCTCTTCCTCGACATTCCTAATTTCACTCTGCCATTCGTCGATCGCGACGCGATCATCACGATTTCGCCGTTTTCCTCTTACCCCTCTATCGCATGACCCTATGATCTCCGTTAGAGATGTCGATTTCGTCTCCTCATTTCGCACAGGGTTTCTTCGTGCCGCCATCTTTTCCGAAGATATCCGTTTTCTTTGCCGGTGCTTCGAGAGACCGGACACCTTCCTCCTTTCACCTGTGGACCCGTGGAGCCAACGTATTATCCTTCATCGAGGAGAGGGGAGACCGAGCTTCTCCGCTTAGGCATGACGTAAATCCTCGATGGGCACGTAAAGAAACCTCTCTGCTTACAAAAGGGGCCACATTGCGAGAGAAAGAGTGAGAAAGAGAGAGGAAGGGAGAAGGATCTGGCCATCGGTCAAGATTCGAAAGTGGCCGGAGCTCATGATTACGCCGAAGCGAACGGAATACCCTCGGATTAGTTGTGCGAAGAATGACGGCAGGGACGATTTTTTTATCGCACTTTCGAGAAGCTTCACGCAGTCTCACGTTGCCATTACGATCATGAAGTCCTCGCTCCTTTCTCATTTGGGATAACTCACACAGTAGATTAGCATCGGCCGCTGTCTTTCTTGATTGCGGCAGAATGATGTAACTTATCTTGATCTATACCTGGAAATTTCACCAGAGTACAGTTGCCGAGGAGAAGACACGTCTGGCATTCTCCGTTGTTTCTTGTTGTATTTTAGTTTATGAAGCGGGAGGTTTCGTTGCTGTAACTGGGAGTTGAGAAAGAATATTTGAAAATTTATTTGTGGCATCTGCAATTTATTTCTGTGAAATAAAATTTCTAAGAAATAATATTTCTCTTTGTGAATAAACTTTATATTCTACAGGTAAATTTTAATGTATATTTCTCAGTGCAATCGTCACACTGAGAAAAATGAATGAGAATTTTTCTGTAGGATATAAAATTTATTTTTGCGACACAGTTTATTTCTGCAAACAAATTTTATATCTCCCATAAGTAAATTCTCAAGTATTTCTTCCTTGGTGAATGGATGATTCAAGAATACGTCTCCGATTCCTATTGTCAAGTTTAATTTCTTCCATCATAAAGAATTTTATCGAATTGGATTTGAAGGCAGCCCACACAATCTTCTTTGGCACAAAACGTTTAACTCCGTTCCATTACTGATTAGTTAGTGCAGATGTGCGAATCAAAGATTTTTTATGTCGAATTGAATCGAATCAAATCGATAAAATTTCGCTCGAATCAAATCGAACCTTTGAAATAATTTTTAATTAACATAATCATTGAATTTAACATGAAAATAGTGACTTCAGTATGAGAGATAATATTGATCATATGATATCAATTTATTTTAAGGTAAGATATTTATATATATTTTTTTTGCTATTTATTTATTACCGTTCAGTTAATATTTATATGTATTTAAATATTTCCGCTTTATA
>NW_022639511.1:294394-294474 GCF_010583005.1 Odontomachus brunneus | reverse complement strand
TATTATTTATCACTTTCGAACAACAGACGTCTTATTTGTATAAAAAAATTACGGTTTCATACTTCTACACCTGGTATGGC
>NW_022639511.1:293990-294384 GCF_010583005.1 Odontomachus brunneus | reverse complement strand
ATCAAATCGAACCTTTGAAATAATTTTTAATTAACATAATCATTGAATTTAACATGAAAATAGTGACTTCAGTATGAGAGATAATATTGATCATATGATATCAATTTATTTTAAGGTAAGATATTTATATATATTTTTTTTGCTATTTATTTATTACCGTTCAGTTAATATTTATATGTATTTAAATATTTCCGCTTTATAAAAAATATTTTTATTCACGTATATTTAAATTTATGATAGGTTATAATAGACAATGCATATCAAAACAAATTAATCTTATTAAACTTATTTATAGAAATTATCATAAATTAAACTTATTCTTAAATCATCTTGTGTAAAATATGCAAATAATAATACAAATAAATGATCTAATTTTAAAATAAAATAAGATCTC
>NW_022639511.1:293719-293980 GCF_010583005.1 Odontomachus brunneus | reverse complement strand
GAAATGGACGGAGGGCACATTGAACATTTATTGTAAATTTTAGTTATTTTATATTTTTCACAGAACAAAATGCTTTATAACTCAGAAATAAAAGATTTTCGAAGTACTGTTTCATTAAGAGTTTTTGGTTTGTTTTAACGAGTACTGCATACTCCTAAAATTTGGTACCACCTTTTGAGAACACCCTGTATATATATATATATATATATATATATATATATATAGGGTGTTCCAAAACTGGTAGAACACCCGTTAGGGGTA
>NW_022639511.1:292727-293709 GCF_010583005.1 Odontomachus brunneus | reverse complement strand
CAAATAAATGATCTAATTTTAAAATAAAATAAGATCTCCACTATATTATAAGAAGTACATATTAACTCTACATAAAAGACTAAAAATCTAAATTGAATAAAAAGTTCTTGCCAGCAGTATGTCAACAATACGCACAATTAATAACATATATATATATACGTAACATATATATATATATATATATATATATATATATATATATATATACATATATATACAAGGTGTTCTCAAAAGGTGGTACCAAATTTTAGAGGTATGTAGTACTCGTTAAAACAAACCAAAAACTTTTAATAAACAGTACTCCGAAAACCTTTTATTTCTGCGTTATGAAGCATTTTGTCCTGTAAAAAATAGAAAGTAAATTAAATTTACAATAAATGTTCAATGTGCCTTCGGCTCATGCCAATACATATTTCGGCATGTTTCGTCATTGAAGGTGAAAGAGTCCAGATTTATTTCGTATTTATTGACAACAGTTTCCAAATCTCTTAGTCAGCTCATTCATGGACGCCCATATGTGACCACCTAATTACGCAGGGATTGTTGTATTCAACTCTGGATTGTAGACCGTGCCTAGTTTTGTGTTATCTAAAAAATGGCTAATTTTTACACAAATTCTGAAATAACGGATATTCATTTTATATACCAGGTGTAGAAGTATGAAACCGGAATTCCCCTATAAATGGTGCCAGCGTTCAGTTTAGTGACCGTAAGACCGCTACTGCCGCGCTATTATATTCTCCTAACAGCTGACGAATATTGTCAACAAACATAACCCCAACTTTCATTCTCTAGTATATTTTTGTATAACCTTAAACATGTCACGTTTCGAGCCTACTAACTATGATTTGCGGACAGCATTGATTTTCTGTTATCATTTAAAGAAAACTGCTGCAGAATCACATCGAATGCTTGTCGAAGCTTACGGTGAATATGCTCTTGGTAAATCTCAGTGTTTCGAGTGGTTTAAAAAATTCAAAAG
>NW_022639511.1:292150-292504 GCF_010583005.1 Odontomachus brunneus | reverse complement strand
ATATATATATATATATATATATATATATATATATATAAAGAAAATAATCTTAATTAAAATTTAAAATAAAAAAAATAATCAAAACTCTTAAACTAAAAAAGATTTTTATTAACTCAGAGTATTCCTTTTTTGGGATTCCATGTCCAATTGAGATGCCGTTAATTTCTCTTCAAAGCGCGGATCGTCGATAGCTGACAAATTGTCGTGACAAAATATAATTTGTCTCATATTCTCTGAGGTATCACATATAAGACGCAGTCATCATATGTGCACGATTCGTATTCGAATCTTTTCGATTCGAAATTTTCGAATTATTCGGATTCGAATCATAAGGATTCAAATTTGAGTCGAATC
>NW_022639511.1:290873-291037 GCF_010583005.1 Odontomachus brunneus | reverse complement strand
TCTAGTTTTGTGTTATCTGAAAAATGGCTAATTTTTACACAAATTCTGAAATGACGGATATTCATTTTATGTACGGCAGAGCAAAGGGCAATGCTTCAAAAGCAGCACGCTTGCATCATGCAGCTTATCCGAATCGCCGACAGCCAAGTAGAAGAATGTTTATT
>NW_022639511.1:269243-290863 GCF_010583005.1 Odontomachus brunneus | reverse complement strand
CTTTTCGATTCGAAATTTTCGAATTATTCGGATTCGAATCATAAGGATTCAAATTTGAGTCGAATCAAATTTTACTTGATTCGCATTCGAATAGTTCGCATATCTCTACTAGTTAGTTAACTAAGAAAAGTTATCCACTTGTCCTATTGTTTTTATTGGACTAATTAAACCCGCTTTATCCGATTGCGAAGAGAGTTATTTTATATCTACTGTTGATCTCGGAAACATTTCATTAACATGTTCTCCAGTAGCAGCCACTAGACTTTTATGACGGCATTCATCAACCGCAATTTCCCGCAATGCGGTATAACGTTCGTTTATGATGACAGGGAGTGCACGATAATTATTTACTTCGTGGACTCCGAATAACAAATGAGATAACTGTATACGACGTATTGTCTCAGACATCGAAAATATTGCGTCAAATTGTTGTTTGCACTTTGTCGCAGAACGGCAATTATCCAATTCGAAATATCAAATATTTTTTTCTGTCGCTCGTTCTTGAATGGGACGAATGGAAGAAAAATTATTTAATTTTGTGATCAAGGTATATGTGTGTGAATATATAAAGTAACCAGCGGGGCCGCGCAAACTGCAAGTAATGACGGCACGATGGAATGAAGAATTAATTGAGGCGCGATTAGTCTTAAATTAAGTCATTACATAAAATCTTGATGTCCTCCAGTCTAAGTTGCATTTGTGCTAAATTGCATCATAAATGAATGCGTGAGTTTATGTGGATTCCTCGCATGTCTATCAAAGGTGCACGAGATGAGTTAAAAGAACTCAGTAAATGGCAGGTGTGCAACTTTGTTGCGTAACGAGAGAATGTCGAGTGCAGCGTTTAAACGGTGCAGGCTTCAACAGTTACAAAAGGAACAGAGCAGTAAGTAAACGCCAATGTACCACAGGCGATATAGAAAAGAAACGAGTGGATTCACGCGTCGAGACCATGTACAACCCCGATAAAGAAGAAATACGTCCCATCTTTCCCGTCAAATACCGTATCTCTCTATCGCGAGACAATCGTAGATAAGTGGTGACTGTGTTCCGCGCCACCAACGTCGCCGTCTTGCAGCACGTTGATCAACGTGTGAGATATCTCATTTCCGCATTGCGGCACATCTTTCGAGTCAATGAAAAGCAGTTGACGAGGGACAAACGCGAGTTGCAAAATGAAGAAAGTGAATGCCTAGTGCGACACAGCACGAGACGCCAAACCGGAGTAATCATCGCGTCAGTAGAAATTTATACCCTGCGTGAGAGAAAAGGATTTTTCATAACGTAACATTAATCATCTCTTGAGCGACAGAATAAGCTTCAGCGGAACCAGCGCAGCCTGTATTGTGCCGTTACGAATATATGCTTTACTTGGATCGTGTAATTAGAGCTTATGCAATCAAGTCGTATAAAAATGGTCTTAATGAAACGAAGAAGTGTTCTTCGGAAGATTCGAGACAAAATCAACGCATAATGACAATGAGAAATGACGATTTTCACGCGATACAATAATCCGATTTACGAGTATGGAACTTGTCGCGTGCCTGCCGAAGGTAATAACATGTTTATTGCGCGAAGAAACACAGTAACATACGCGAGTCGACACGCACTTTCATGATGTCTCTTGGCGAGGCGATGACGATGACTTTACTACAAAGCGCTATTAAAAATGATTTCGTGGGAGACGGAGAAAAGCGTGATATCAGGCAGCTATCTGCCCCAAGAGAGGCTTACGTATTTACTCGCAACGTCCACCAGGGAAAGTGCCGCGCGACTTCGCGTCAGGGGGTACAGTGAGATCGGCAGGAGGGAGATGGAGAGACGCACACATGCTGTGTGAGACTCGTCGTGGAATTTTGCAAGCGCGCGCACACACGCACATACTCATACGAGCTCGTCCGCTGGCGTGCGAAAGGAGAAAAACACGCATCTAGAGAATCAGCCGCGATCTTATGCTCCAGTTAGAAGAACACGACTAGTTTCGTGCGCCGCGCATATTGCGGTTACAATCCTTGCCTTACATATTGTCCTTTGTGGCAGCAGTAAACACATATCCAGCGAGAAGTTATTTTTTAAGGAGAACGATGAAAATATTGCCAATAAAGAAACTGATAAAGCCTAATCTACAATGTGCTGTTTGCTTCTTCTTTCTTGTTTTCTATCTTTTTAGAGCTTAAAGCCTGATCTACAATCTGCTCTTTGCGTTCTGTTTCTTGTCTTCTATCTTTTTCTGGCTTAAAGCTTAAGGTTTGAATCAGAAAGAGATAAAGAGAAAGAAGCAGGAAACAAAGAGCACATTGTAGATCAAGTTTAAAGCTTAAGGTTTGAGTTAGAAAGAGATAAAAAGAAATAAACAAGAAGCAAAGAACACATTTTAGATTAAGCTTAAGAATGATGAGAAACATTCTGCGACATGAAAGTCTAATTGGTAACATGACGACACAGACCGTCTATATACTTTTGAACTGATTTTGTCTAATCTTTGGAAACTTTATTAAGAAAAGATCTGCAGAGTGAGTTGTAATAACTATTGCCGCCCTTTGAATATCTCCGAAGCAAGAAACAAATGATTTTCAGAGATTTTCAAAACTATTCCACTTGGAAGAAAAAGTGGTTAAGCTATTAAGAGGAATAACTTCGAAGATCTTAAGATTATCTTTGTTTTTCGTCTTGAAGATATTGAAGATAGTAATAGTTGTTGACTCACTCTGTACATTCAGGAAATTCGACTGCGTTAGATTTGATATTTGGGATTGGTAGAAATCAAGTGTAAATTTAACTAAATTAATGGAGGAAGTCCAATAAATTCGAGCCGCTCTCAGAAAGGAATAGTCCCGAAGGAGAGCTTCTGCTTTCATGCAGGCCGCTTAATCGCAGATCCGCTTTTAATCGCAGAGCTCGATCTGCGGTGTGGCGTAGGAAAAGCCCCGTAGCGTGTGAAAATGAGAGAAGCGTCGAGAGAGGAAGTGCGCGATGTACACAATGCTAACCGCGCTACCAATTATGGGAAGCAGATTTGTCGGGGGGGCGCGTAAAACACGCCGGTTCCACGATGTGCTCGCTAGTCCTCGTACTTTCGCTAGTACCATTTCCGCAGGACTTTTGACAGGAATACGCGCGCGTTAGCATACGTTGCTCAACGATGTGAGCTCGACGCCACGTTAGTCCGAGCGAGATCGCGTAAGCAACCTCAACGAGGTCGCTTTGCTCCTTCGCTATTCGTTTCTTCTTATACATTTTTTTTTTTTCGTAATTGCAAGAGTGACGCGCTGCAGAAACACAAAAGAAAACGAGATCCTTTTAACATCAATCCCTCAAGTGGTACTCCCGGAAAAAAAATGTTTGTGATAATAGAAAATGTCCAATTTCCTCTCGATCCACTTAGGCTTGGTTGCCAGTCGAGAGTGGTAAGCTAATAGTGAACATTAACAGGCGTCTGTTAATTTTGAAGGAAAAGTAAAGACAAACGTACGACTTAACTGTTAATAAGCTTACTACGATGGGTGCAACAGGGTCTTAAACTATTGTATCTCTTTTGCTCACTCTGATTGATCGAACAGACGTCAATACCTCTTGCAGGCTATCTACAAAAATTCACTGCAATCATAATTTTTGCGACAAACATGTAAAATTATAGGTCGTCGGATTTATCATTATGAGTTTCTTATGAGATCCTATCGGTGAGATCGGTGTCATTCTTGTAGATAGTCGCCGTTAAAAGAATTTAACTCCCTTCTAGAGGAGTTTCTGTAAATTTGTGTGATTCGATATGAAAAATTGCCATCTCATTTCTCGTTTTAACATCTTCGTTTGAAATACCCTATTCCACGTAATTATTAACCCCGACAGATGAGATCGAACACACTGCATATAATAATATTAATAATATAATTATTATCATATATTTTAGGGGGGAATTTAAATTAGAAAGGATCATGCATTTTTTTCTCGTGAATATTCTTCACAGGTCCAAAAGCGAATACGTAAAATTGATACACGTATCTCGAGAAAAGGTAACAGATTATTGGCCGAACGATCGATGTACGATAAATCGGACAAGAGGCTTGCACAACAGCACGATCGGCGTTGCATCTTCGGCGCAACCTGCAAAGCGTTCTGCACCGAGAATGGGATCGTAATTCCCAGCAGAAATGACCGTAACGTCGTTATAACGTTACCTCATGCAGGGCCGCCACTCCTTGCAATCCATGAATTATTCGAACGGTTCGGGATCGATTTTTACTTTAACAATGCCTCACAAAAATCTCGGAGATTGAAATATGTTCAACGGTTAATTCGCGTATCGGTCAGATACATATTTCTCGTTTTTAATATGTCCGTATTTTCATGTGAACGTTGCATGCTCCTGATATTTTCCCCCTGTTACGTTATATCGAGGAAACAAATTGCGGAACCGATTAAAAGACCTGCCAGAAGAAATTCAATGGAACAGAACAAGTGGACTTTCGTAATGCAATGAGACACGAGCACGTTGCTCATGCAACTCACGTCTAATGACGCTAACGAATCTTCACATATCGCGGGCACGCGCGCACAGCGAAGTGCGAATCCGGTGTAATAGTCATTGATTATTTCTCCTGCGTGGTACTTCTTTTATCCCGAGAAAGCTAGGAAGGGGAGAAAGTTGTCGGAAAATCACCGCGTCCCGCTATTTTATTCGCAAATCTGTAAGGAGGAAGACGTCAGCCTGTCCGACCGGCTGGATCTTCCGCGAGGAACGCCGATGATTATTTACGCGCGCTGGCCGTTGACCAGACGATTTACGATTCAAATGATCCGGGAAGGAATAATTGAAATGGAAATGAGCGGAAGCGGGGCTATCGTTTGTTTCAGCCGCGAGTACGCCGGTGCTGCGCACATAGCGCCAATTCATGCGCGGAAAGGCTTACGCAAGATATATTCGGTATAGCACGATTGGTTAACCCTTTCGCGCTCTTTGCAACTCTGATCGTGAACGATCATTCGAATGCCGACATACTTAACGATCTTTGAATTGCAGTTCATCATAAGTCGAAAGTTTCGTCTCTTCGAATTGCGTTATAATGCGAGTTCTTGGTTTAATTTTTTAATCACTAAAAGCCGGTTGCTTTAACTTCTTGGTAAATCAACTAATAGTTAAATCATATGTCTGTCCTTGTTTTTCTTTCAATTAGATAAAGACAGTTATATGATATAATTATCAGTTAAATTATCAAGAAGTTTGAACTGGCCTTAATTCATGGTTTTGCCAACTGGCGATATTATAAGCATTGCTTATTAACCTTTCTAATTTCTAATTAATTCATTTAGCGAATTTTTACCTTGGTCTTCGAGAATTCTCTCACAGCACAAATGGAAAACGTCGGTTGTACTAATTTGGCTTGTAGGTCAGCTGGTATCGGCGAATGAAAGCGAGGTGCCATCACCTTCTGTCAGATGAGGTTAGGTAGAGCACGTCTCAGGCCCGTAATAAAACGAAAGTACTAACAAAAATAAATTTGCTTTAAATGTTCTAACAAATACATTCTGAATTTTCAAAATTTTAAAAAGGGAAGGAAAAGGAAAGGCTTTCTATCGTATTATATTATAAATCTTTATATTCTCTTTCCATTATATGGTTTTATTTCCGATGCACACTGAGTCTGAAAATGTTTGTACCATCCCTGGCTGAGAAAAACAGGCGGGCAGTCGTTCGAAAGTAAGAGCAGTAATGAAATTTCGCAACTTAGACATGTCGTATATGATTGCAAACCGCAGAAAGGGACCATTAACGAACATCGAAGATGGAAGGTGTGCTCGTAGCATCTGTCGATTTCATTGTCTTTTACTACATTAAAAAATATCTAAACAATTCGAATGTCTTATTATCTAATATTGAATGCTTCTTGTTTTGATAAAAGTTCCCTATATATTGACTGGTAATAATAAATATATTATTACTTTTCCAGTACTACTATCACAAGTAGTTGTTACTTTTTATTATTTCTTACATGTGCAAAATTATAATTTTATATACTATATCCAAAATATATTTATACAGAAATTGTCGTTTTTCTAAGGCAGAAAAGAAGAGACACTATACATTGCTTGTTTTGTACAAAACTATTACTAAGGTTTTAGATCTTTTTTAGAAATAAACACATAGCAAGGACAAGATATTGTTTTATCACAAAGGTAAATATAATTTAATAAGTTTTCATTACATAGACATCATTCAGTTTGGTTCACACACAGCGTTTTATTTGTACACCTATACTGTAACTCATGCATCATCCTAACACAAGCTTCACAATTATTGTCAAGATATTGAAGAATATTAGTGGAACTGAAAATTAATATTAATATAGAAGCTACAATAATAAGAATCTTAAATAATCATCAGATTTTGAAATTACTTACCTTTCATCACAGTTCGTATTGACTTAATAAGGTTCAATATTTGTGTCTTAGCGGTAGGAGGCTCACCAAATCCTTGGACATTTTGCCATGACGCCCACCCAACTAAAATAAAAATGCTCAATGTCAAGTGCAGATCCAAATATTATGTTTTCAAAAAGTAACATTGTTTTCAAAATTATAACCTATAAAATCTATTATAACCTATGACAATATCCAACTTGGTATAATCTAATATAAAATAAGATACATGTAAAAATCATAAATGCTTCATTATTACCTTTGGCAAGAAATCTTTCTTCGTTTAAAACACAAACTGCATTCAAACATAATAAAGTTGCTTCAAAAAGTGTCCACAACGTAAAAGCCATATCGTTTTCCTATAAACATCGACAGTGATAAAAGCCTGAGAGGCTTACTTGCAGTTTACTATATTTTGGGTGTATATCAGTTGGACACGGGGCAATTGGACACAGTCCAATCACAAGTCGTTGTTCCAAGGGACCCTACAAATGTCTCTAATCATACGGTGCTGTGATTGGCTGTGTTCAAATGCACCTTGTCCAAGTGCACCGCTCCCCTTTATTTTAAGGTGCCCCTATATTCATAACCTGAACCTTATATTACCTATTACTACCAATTTTCCCGGTCGGCAATATCTATGATTTGGTTCTCTACTGTACCACCGACGAGATACTACTAAGGCTGCGTTCAGATTCCCCACCCGGGTGTATTCTATTACTAGAACTGCTATAGTATATGTCACATATACTATAGTGTTTCTAGTAATAGAGTGCACCCGGATGAGGAATCTGAACGCACCCTAACAGAGAGACACCTGAGAGTGGCCATGCCATTCGTTTTGGTCGACATTGATTTTCACTGTCGCGCTGTTTGATGCGCTATCTGCGCACCCATTTTTGAGGTAGAACTACGTTCCTTACGCCCATGTTCAGACGCTGCCGATAAGGTGTCGATTTGTTGCGTATTCATTCTACGCCCATTTTCTGGCGATTCGTGTCCGTGCTAAGCGCATAATTGCGTGATTGAAAACATGGGACTGCCCATGTTCTTAACACGCAATTATGCGTTTAGTACGGACATGAATCGCCAGAAAATGGGCGTAGAACGGACATACAACAAATAGACACTTTATCGGCAGTGTCCGAAAATGGACGTAGGGAATGTAGTTCTAAAATGGGTGCAGATGGTGGGAGCGGTGCACTTGGACACGGTGCATTTGGACACAGCCAATCACAGCACCGTATGATTAGAGACATTTGTAGGGTCCCTTGGAACAGCGACTTGTGATTGGACTGTGTCCAATTGCCCCGTGTCCAACTGATATACACCCGCAGATGGCGCATCGAACAACGTGAAAATCGGTGTCGGTCAAAACGTATGACGTGGCCCTTTGTCTATATAAGTGTGGACTGCCAGTTTTCCTATTCTTACGCTCTATGCACAATGCCAGGCAACAGGCAATAAGAATAGGCATTAGCCAATAGGAACAGGGAATAGAAATAATTGACCAATCTGAATTCCTATTCCCTGTTCCTATTGCCAGTTGCCTGGCATTGTGCATAGAGCGTTACAATGCTTCGCTATGTAATCAACATCACGCGTGCCGCCGAGGGATAAATGTCAAAAAATCGAAACATGAAAATTTCGATGGTAAAACAGGAAGGAAGAGAGAGATGCAATATGACATACGCCGCGCTGTTTTATCACGTTTGATAAAGTGCAGAACCACTTGCAGTATAAATAAAATATGTATGTATAAACTTAACACACATTAGTGTAAAATAAAACAATACTGCTATGGGTGCTTTCCAGTTGCGTACACTGTGTTACAAAACCAGTTTATTGGTTGCATATTATCTTACAAGATATTTTAGATAATATGTGACCAATAAACTGGTTTGGTACGTGTATGTCAAGATATGTTAAGGGACGTCTACATTGGAAGTAAACAGTAAGAAGTAGGAAGTAAGAATAAGAAATTGACTAATCATAGTTGATTATTCTTCTCACATTCGACTGTGGTTGGTCAATTTCTTACTCTTGCTTCCTACTTCTTGCTATTTACTTCCAATGTAAATGTCCCTTTAAGGAATGTCTACATTGGAAGTAAGTAGTAAGAAGTAGGAAGTAAGAGTAAGGAATTGACAAACTACAGTAGAATGTGAGAAGAATAATCAACTATGTTTGTTCAATTTCTTATTCTTACGTCCTACTTCTTACTGCTTATTTCCAATGTAGACGTCCCTTTAAGCAATTGGAAAGCACCCTCTGTCTGTCCGTGTGACCATAGGCTCGGTCGAATTCAGCCAATGAACTATATACATACTGGGACGCCCCATTTGTGTCCGTGCTAAGCGCATAATTGCATGGTTAAGAACATGGACAGTCCATGTTTTCAATCACACAATTATGCCCTTAACACGGACACGAATCGCCAGAAAATGGACATAGAATGGACACGCAACAAATCGACACTTTACCGGCAGCGTTTGAAAATGTGTAGGGAACGTAGTTCCATCTCAAAAATGGGTGCAGATAACGCATCGAACAGCGTCAAAATCGGTGTCGACCAAAACGTATGGTGTGGCCGCTTTCAGATTTTTCTCTGATAATATTAACAAGAAAAATATTTGTCATATTACAAAATAATATTAGGACCTTGAATAAGTTCTCGCTGATTTTTCGTGAAAATTAATGCTTTATTTAAAAAAAGTCGTAAAAAACATGTCACTGAAAGTATTGTCCATCGCTAGCCACTACTTTTTCCCATCTTTCTGACAGCATTTGAATTCCACGTCGGAAATACGACACGTCTTCTGAGGCTATCCAAGAGTCGACCCATTTTTTGGCATCTTCATAAGAATGGAAGTGCTGCTCAGCTAGGCTATGTGCCATCGATCGGAACAAGTGATAATCGGAAGGTGCAATGTCTGGTGAATACGGCGGGTGGGGTAGGACTTCCCATTTAAGCGTTTCCAAGTAGGTTTTCACCGGTTATGCAACATGTGGCCGAGCGTTGTCATGTTGCAAAATCACTTTGTCGTATCTCTGCTTATATAGCGACCGTTTTTTCTTCAATGCTCGGCTCAAACGCATCAACTGTAGTCGATAGCGATCTGCTGTGATGATTTCGTTCGGTTTGAACAGCTCATAATAAACTACACCCAGCTCATCTCACCAAATGCAGAGCAAAAGCTTCTAACCATGGATATTCGGCTTTGCTGACGATATTGATGCATAGTCGGGCTTATCCCACGATCTTCTACGCTTAGTGTTATCGTAGTGTATCCACTTTTCATCGTCAGTCACGATACGATGCAAAAAACCTTTCCTTTTATGCCGTTGAAGCAGCTGCTCACACGTGAAAAGACACCGTTCGACGTCTCTCGACTTCAACTTGTACGGCATCCAATGTCCTTGCATTTGAATAATTCCTAATACTTTCAAACGTTCGAAACTGATCAACTAATGATTCTGCAAGTTCAGCTAGCATCTGACATAAGTCTTCATGAAGTAATGCCTCCTATTCTTCGTCTTCAAACTTTTTCGGTGCGCCAGAGCGTTCTTTATTTTCAACATCAAAATCATTATTTTTGAAGCGTCTAAATCAATCTCTGCATGTTGTTTCCGACAAAGCATGGTCGCCGTAAGTCTCAACAAGAATTCTATGTACTTCAGCTGCAAATTTTTTTTGAATAAAGTAGTGCAGTAAAATTCCTTGCAAATACTCTTTTTTTGGGACGAAACTCGACATGTTTAACACTATGAAAAAAAAGTTGTTTACACTTCGACGAAATGACATACACTGAATTTCAAGCTTGCTTAGAGTATTTCCTTATAGATGCGTTACTATCTTAAACTACACGCACGCAGTTCTGATAACGCAATCTATTGGAAAACAGCGAGAACTTATTCAAGGTCCTGATATATTACCTTTGAAACATATTATTTATACTTCAATACGATATAATACAACTAACATTACATGACGTTTTAATAACATTTTAATGACGTAATGAAAATGTTATTTGACATTATCTTGCCACTTAGGATTTAATATATTATACAATATTACTATAATATTTCTGTGCGATATTACAAAATAACGTATCAATAATATTATTGTAATATTACATTGTAACATTCCAGTAAGAAAATTCAGCGCAGACTGCACGCATATTGGTAGCAAATTTGATCAAAAACCCACAGCAAAACCATAGCCATCTGTGTCTACATTAGGCTACGGTTTTGGTGACAGATCTTGCTGTCGGGAAATTGGTGCCAAATTTGCAGCAAAAACCGCGCAAAACTTGCAGCGCAGCAAAGTCTGCGCGCCAGTTTGTACCGCCAATCTGCCGTTAAATCGCTACAAGCTCTGCGCGGTTTTTATTGCAAATCTGCAGCAATTATCCGACAACCAGCTCTGCCGCATATCTGGCGGCAATTTGGCAGCAAGATTTGATATAACAGATCCTGCTTCAAATTTGTTATCTATTTGCCATCAAAAGTTGATAGCAAGCTCTGCTCGAAATCTGTTCGCGCAAGTTTGGCTATCTGGATGTATAGAACCTACCTAACCAAGCGAATCGTGGACATTGGCTTTGTAGTTCAATGTCCACAAAAAATGGACATAGAGGCAAATCAGCCAACTTTCCCATAACCTTCTAAATGCGGGCATAGTCACTCTCATTTTTCTCTCTGTCTGTATATGGACTCTCGCGCGTGAGCCCAAATGAATTTGAATGTCCCCACTCCACGTCACGTAGACCTTTTGGCTGCGTTCCAAAACTCTACTCGACGGGTAGAGTAGTATTTGACCAATAAAAACAAAGATAACTAAGATATCTTTATCATGATTGGTCAATTAAATGTACTCTACCGAGTAGAATTTTGGAACGCAGCTCTTTAGTTCAGTTAGTAAGACCCGAGATAGAGGCGCTGAAAATCGTTTCCTTCTTTCCAAGAAGAGAGTTAAGCCCGTGTCACTATGGATTTGAAATTGAAGATTGCGGATTGAAGATTATAGCGTGTTCGACTGGCCCTGGATTAATCGCTCCGAGAGCGATTAATGACGTCATAAGTCTCTACTAGCCAATCATAAAGCTTATAAGTACTTGCTCGACCAATAAACGTAAGCTGAATAACCCAGAGTGGGTTAACCCAGAGCCAGTCGAATATGCTATTAGATTTCGACAAATCAATGCACTTTGATCTTTGCCTGCTTGGCTCCAATTGGTTAAGTTTCAATCTTCAATCCGCAATCCTCTATCTCCAATCCGTAGTGTGACACGGGCTTTAGGCTACGTTCCGAAATTCACTGCAAGTACTGAAAATCTATATCTTTATGTCACGTATATTATAGAATTTCAGTACTAGCAGTGAATTTCGGAACGCAGCCTTAAGCCCAGTTACACTACGGATTGTAGGTAGAAAATTGCGGATTGAAGACTGGAACTTCATCAATTGAAGCCAAGCAGGCCAAGACCAAAGTGCATTGATTCGTCGAAATCTAATAGAATGTTCGACTGGCTCTGGGTTAACCCACTCTGGGTTATTCAGCCTACGTTTATTGGTCGAACAATTACTTATAAGCTTTATAATTGGCTAGTAGAGACTTATGACGTCATTAATCGCTCTCGGAGCGATTAACCCAGGGCCAGTAGAACACGCTATAATCTTCAAACCGCAATCTTCAATTTCCAATCCGTAGTGTGACACGGGCTTTAGGTTCCTCTGGATTTTGTTAATTCATTGACGTGTTAAGCATAAGTGTTATCGAGATGTCGACTGTTTGTAATTGGATTTGTTTATCATGATAGTAATATTATGTAGAATAATTTCTTTAACAAAATTTTGTATTTGTAGCTTACCAAATATTATACTAACAGTTACTGATTAGGTAAACAAATTTATTTCAATACAAGATTTGTAGTGAATATCTTTTATAATATCTTTTATAAAAGCAACACGTATAAGGTAAACGTTTGACGTTACAGTAGCAATAATATTTACATGTAACAAAATAAAGTAAGATTAAAATATTAGTACTAGTACTGATTAGTTCATATAAAAATATAATGTCATTTATACTTATAAAATAATTAGAAAGCTATATAATATATATATTTATTTTTACTTATTTATGTAAAGGATGGCATTGGCTATTCGTTATTTTACCCACAGGAGTTACATTAAATCTCTATTAATGTCCACAATGTCTACATTGTCATCGATGGATGAGCGTATGTTAAGAGGAATACAGAAGGTGATACCAAATTTGATCAATACCAAATATAAAGGCCAGGATGGTAGAATTGGAATTTTTGGTGGTAGTACTGAATATACAGGAGCACCATATTTTGCAGCCATGAGCGCATTGAGGACTGGTGCTGATCTTGTTCATGTGTTCTGCGCAAAGGATGCCAGCATTCCCATTAAATCATTTAGTCCAGAACCAATAGTTCATCCAATATTAGACCAGCCTGATGCACTGAAGCATATAGTACCTTGGCTAGATCGTCTTCATGTTATCCTGATTGGACCTGGACTTGGCAGAGATGAAAAGATATTCAAAACGATCGTTGACCTAATATCAATTTGTCGTGACCTGAAGAAGCCATTAGTTATTGATGCTGATGGATTGTTTTTGATTTATCAGAAACCAGAGATTATAAAAGACTATCCAGGACTCATCATGACACCAAATGCAATGGAGTTCAGTCGTTTAGTCAAAGCAGTTCTGGACAGAAACATTGCACCCTCCCCTATAGTCAAAGCTTCTGATGTGAAACATCTGGCAGAATCTTTTGGGAGAAATGTCGTGATTTTGCATAAAGGTGCAAAGGATGTGATTGTGGATGGCCACAAGGGTACTGAGACAGTCTCCTGTGCATTAGCTGGCTCTGGAAGGAGATGTGGTGGCCAGGGAGATCTTTTGGCTGGTTCCTTGGCTGTCTTTTGGTGGTGGGCTATCTCTACAGGAGCTAGTGAAGGTGCTCTCTCGCCTTCAATAGTGGCATGTTACGCTGCATCCAGACTAATTCGAGAATGCAATGCATCAGCCTTCAAAATAAAGCAGCGGGGAATGTTGGCGTCGGATATGTTAGAGCAAATTCAGCCGGTCTTTAGCAAGATCTATGAGACTCAAACCAACAAGTAATACAGAATACATCATAAATTTGCTCGATTTTATTTATATTATTTGTATTTGGCATTGTTTTAATTAATGAGAAACAATATATAATTGTTTATGTAATTGTTTATATTATTGAAGAGAGACAGTTGGGAATAATTATATATGAGAATACAATATTAATGATTATTGTTGCGATTTTTATTATGGGTTTTAGAAGTTCTTCGTTTAGCGGAAAAGGTCGAATCCGAAGTATCGTTTTTTGAAGTACATATATCTTCGTAACATTATCTAAAATATTTAAACACTTCATCTATTTATCTCGGATTGCGTGTATTGTTTTATATTTAAAAATTTCTTCGAATAATTGTAAATGAATGTATATTTATAATTATATTTCATATAATATATTTCATTACTTTCATTTTCTCACATATGTGATTTTTGTATGACTATGATGAAATTAATAAATATTTTTATAGAACAAAACATTTATAAATATTTTTATAGAACAACAGAGCATATATAATGTTATTAAGCAATCTTTTTTTTTTATAACAGAGTACTTCCTATTTTAGAAATGTGTAATATTTATTTAAAATCTGTTTTGTGTGCCAATATAAGTATATTTTACTTTTGTGTATATTTAAAATATGTTTCATATATTTAAATGAATATTTCTGCGCACATAAGTACATATTTTATTTTTACAATTTTCAACAACTAAAAAGCGAAATTATCAACTCAAGGAGATATGTGTACATACATATCATCATTGAAGTTACCACTATATGTAATTTATCTCTTTTAATTGACCACTATATGTAATTTATCTCTTTTAATTGATTTTACGGTGCGCATGGTTTATAGATTTATTATTTTCCGTTCCTCACAAATTGGATAATCATTGAAACGCACTCTCCTCATGGACATCCAGATCGTATTGACGTCAGTATGCCTGAAATTTTTAAACTAATTGACATCACAATGGGTCCGTTTATTGTTTCTGCACTGCTAAACTGGTGCAATAAGTTACAGTGAGATAAGTATATTTTTTCTTGCTCTAACTTATTACACCAGTTCAGCAGTGCAGGAACGAAAAATAAACCTAATATATCGACGAGTGCAATGGCATAGACATCAGAATTTAATCCAGGAATTGAATGTTTTAATCTCTCGAAATTCATTTGACATAGATACCTTTGCAAAATACTCAGTAAAAAATTTTAGTTTCATTAATATCATTAAATTTAATATTATTAATGATAATAAATTTATATAATATTAATATTTTTTTAATGACATTTTCTAATGACATTAAATTTAATGTCATTAAAAAAATTAACGAATATTGCGTTTGGTATATGAAGTGCATTTGTTTCTACATTCACGATTTATTAATCATTAAACGAATATTCTCGAACTATTTAGTTAGTTTTTAATTAAAGATTTCTAATTTAAAATTTCTAATTCAAGAATTCTAATTAAAAAATACAATTTTTTTACGTGAAAATTTCTCGTAAAAAGGTTTAGGAAACTTGACTGTGCATAATTTATCTTGCCAAAAATACGTGACACATATACCAAGTTATAATATATTTTAAAAAAAACTATATGTTCTTATATCATAATTAAATCCCATTTGTTATTTGTATGATAAATAATGCATATAATATTGAATTTCTTAACCACATTAACGTGAAAGTATATTAACAGTTTTAACTTCTTATCAGTTTAACATACGCACGCATTAAAGTGCACTTTTTTAGTGAATTTCCTATGTACCATCGCACGTTTTGACACAGGAAATGAACTCTTTATATTTTTTTAAATATTTTCTACAGAAAAAGACATTTTACACATAATTCATAAAGGATGGTTTTTTTATCTTTAACATATATTTAATTTTAACACAATATTACAACAACTATATACATGATAGATTTTATATGATTCATCTCAAAGAAAAAGATGATCTTGGAAGGATTCTGTGAGTGTCTAGAAATAATATAAGAATTATAGATACATTATTATTTATGTTGTCGCTTCGATGTTTGTCTTAATAAATAGTCTTCGTACATTTTCACTTATTATAGTTATTTAATTAATTAGAGCACACAGCTACTTCTCTCAGTTGAGTAATAATTCAAGACAGTTCGGAGAGATTTACTACAGACTGACAGGTACTGAAGTTATATCTAGCTCTATTAACACACTTATGGCCTTAATTCTACAACTTACAGTCGATAAAATTAAATACATTGAGTTAAAAATTAAATACAAAATAGATTTTAAATATAGGTAAAAAAACAAAAATACGTCGAGAAGTATTGGCTATGTAATTACAGACAATTGGCTAAGTATTAGCTAAGTAACTATATTAATTTTGGCATAACTATTCTAAATATTATATGTTTACTTTGGAAAAGTTATTCTTAGTTGAAAAATTTCGTGACATCAAAGTATACGCAAATTTTAGTTATACCAAGTCTATTACTAGTAGATTATGAGTAGAACGTGTTAATATGGATGTGTGATCTATTGACTATATAACTACAGGCTACAATTAACAGAGTACTGGCTAAGTGACTACATTAATTTTGGCATAAATATTCCAAATACTGTACGTTCATATTGGTAAGGTTCTTCTCAGTTGAAAGACTTTTCAAAACATCAAAATATATACAAATTTTAGTTTTATCAAGGTTATAATCGATAGATACGAGTAGAACGTCAATACATATATGTGATCTATCGACTATGTAACTACAGATTATATTTGCTAACTATTGGCTAAGTAACTACATTAATTTTGGCATAAATATTCCAAATACTGTACGTTCATATTAGAAAAGTTCGTCCTAGTCGGAAGACTTTTTAAAACATCAAAATATATAAATTTTAGTCAGGGTTATAATCGGTAGATTACGAGTAGAACGTCAATATGTATATGTGATCTATTGGCTATGTGATTACAGGCTATATTTGCTAACTATTGGCTAAGTAACTACATTAATTATGGTATAAATATTCCAAATACTGTACGTTCACATTGGAAAAGTTCTTCTCAGTCGGAAGATTTTTCAAAACATCGAAATATATATAATAAATTTTAATTATACTAGTAAATATATATAATAAATTTTAATTATACTAGTAAATTACAAGTAGAACGTCAATGCGGGTGTATGATTGCCACGGACTAAGATCGTGGGTGGCATGTCTTTCGTAAGCGCTTCTAACCAGGCCATGTACAGCGGCGATGAAATTATATTCTTCTTTGGAATTGGTAAGGAGCTGCAATTTATGATAAGTAGATGACGAACGTACCCTCGGGAAAAATTACAATACGTCGTTATGATGTGACCTACTGATTGCAGTACTTAAGGTACTATCATACGTACACTATTAATAATGTGGACTGACTCGAGTTCTCCAGTAACAACTCACGCAGTCGCAACTGCTGATCAGTCTTGTTCTGTAAGGAATCGATCTCTGTATTGGTGATGTTATGATCTGAAAATGACAATTATTATTGTTGAATATTGAACGAATATCATGTGCATAAATCGGGACGAAATTTACATATTCGTACGACACATACCGGAAGTATTGTTCGTCCGGAAATCGGATATCAACTTGTTGAAGAAGGACCGCGTTTCTTGTTGCGGTTTGGTATAAATATCTATTATCTTTAAGCTGTCGTATTGTATTCGAGCTTTCTCCATTATCTCTTTAATTCTGTAAGATTCAAAATTAATAATGCTTATTAATTTCTTTAGAAGTTATTCAATTATTTATGAATCGAAATTATTAATAAAATAAAAAATTAATCTTCTAAAGGACTCATGCGTGTATCCACTGAGAAAAAATGTTTGGCGTTTATAATTACACATTGAGAAACAATTACTATAAATTATGGCCAAGAGAAAACTATTTTTTTATTAAATTCTATAATATTAATAGCAATAACCGGTTAATAGCAATATACACGTTATTATTATTATTTTCGTGCTGGAACAACCAAAAAATATAGTTAGGGCCAGAAATAATTATAATTTTAGTTATAAATCAATTTTTTTTTCTCAATGATGATATCCCAAATAACACAGAGAATTCGAAAAGAATTCAGTCGTATGTCCAATTCTGAGTTCATTTCTGAATTCTTTTCAATAAACTAAACTCTGAAGAATTCTTTTTGCATTTGAAAATAAACTCAGAGTTGGTAACATACCACTAAATTTTTAATTCTTTTTGAATTCTCTGTGCTATCTAGGATTTATTTAAAGCAGCTCTTTCGACAAACTTACTCTTTCTCCTGAGCATTGATGTCCTGTTTATAATTGGCTAAAGCGAATAACCTTATTTTGCAGTGTTCCCAATCAGACCGTGTACCCATTATATACGGCAGAAGGATCGTCAGACCTGCCGAATAACAAGTTTTGCTGGTTACAAATGAGCCAGAAATTTCAACTAATTTTGTATACGAGCGATTCACACGATATGCGTATATTGATATGCCGTCAATCGTGGTTTACACCACGTAAACCGCTCAAGTATAATTTTATGAATTACCTCCATCATCATACAGCCACCACACGTCAATTATTCCTTTTTTGTGCTTCTCCTGAAAAATTGTCGTGATCTCCGGTGTATGGTTGTATTTTTTGCTGAAATGATAAACAATTAATTATTAACGGCAGAGAAATTCGTCAAGTACTCTGAATGATTTTGGCGACATCAATATTTATACACATACACCAGTTGAGCGTCAACGATATTCTTCTGCTGTAGATTTTCCTGGGCGCTCTGACCTATCGTTGAATCTCTTATTACATTTGTGTCATCATTTGTGTCGGAGGACGTACCTAAGATATGATATCGAATTGAAACACACAAATTACAAACAACGCGCGAAACGTTTGAAATATCGACACTTCAATAACTGTTGAAGGTAATAAATGTTTAAGTGTAAAAATTTCGGAATTTTGTCACTTTTTTGTAACGGAGTAGATTTTTTTAATTGAATTATTTACAGCAGAGTTCGACAAACAATATACTTCCCGAACAATTTTCGGAAGACTCGTACTTCCCGTACGAATTGCTTCAACGTCAAGGAGTGACTCGTAAGCTGCGCGCGATGCAACAACACAAGGGGAACAACGCGAAAATTGGCCGAAAAGTGTATCACTTGCCGGGCTCTGATTTAGAGCTAACTTGCGATAGATAAAGGATGGCGATCACTAACTTTAAATAGCACTCTAATTTGATCTTAGATTTAATCAATATCGATTTTCATACCTATTGTCGACACACTTTGCGTTGTGGAAATCTGCGTGCTTACGGAGAGGTCACTGTCGGTCATGTGCACCACGGTATTACCTGCCAATCCATTGCTTTGAACGGGATTTCCGCATTCGTCGCTTTCGTTGAAATCCGTCGCATCGGAGCAGTCCAGACCATCGGCAATTCTCAAAATTAATATGGCTAGTTGTTGGTCGAAGGCATCGCTGGGAAAAATTATTGTAAAATTGAAATATCTTCTTAATTTATAATCTAAGAGTAATCCCGAAGCACGTAGCTCTAGGATCGTATTCTTGATGCATATTCCAACGCTAAGTACGTATTTTTATTCCAACAGGCCTATAATGATACTGTTGTTAAAAGCTATAAGAATAGGGCTACAAGTTCTGTTTTTTATACGTCATTGCAAGATTGCTTTAGCTTGACAATCGGAAAAACATACAGAGCGTTGCACGAAGGATTGCTTATGCGTTTCGCTGGTAGCGATCTCAGTAGATCTTTGTAGAGAGTAGGGATTTGAAGCTATTGGGTTGGCCAATAAGTCCGGTTTTTCTCGATAGATGGCTTCAAGGCGCTCTGCTAAGCTTTATCTTCAGTCAAAAGTCTTGAAAGCGTATAATCATTGACATATGACATTTCAATATGCATTTAAAAAATATATGTAAAGATTGCTTGTGTATCTTGTGTGTTTTGCGTCACCTGAAAATGGATAACCAGAGAATTTTCGGCATATTATGCTTTTTTTATTTTAAAAAAGGCAAAAACGCAGCGCAAACATGTAAAAAGCTTTGTGCAATATATGGTGAGGATGCCGTAAAAAAACGTGTGTACTAAAAGTGGTTTACGAGATTTCGTTGCGGAGATTTTTCCGTCAAAGACAAACCACGCTTAGGCCGACCAAATAAGATCGACATCGACAAATTGAAGGCGATAATCGACATCAATCCACACTACACGACGCGAGAGATTGCAGACGTTCTCCAAATATCGAAATCGAGCGTGGAAAACCATCTGCATCAACTTAATTATGTTAGCCGTTTCGATGTTTGGGTTCCGCACGAACTGAGCGAAGCTCATTTAATCTAATGTATTTCCATCAGCGATTCACTCGGAAAACATGAGAAAAGCGATCCATTTCTGAAGTGTATGGTAACTGGCGACGAAAAATGGATCGTCTACAATAATATCAAGTGCAAAAGATCGTGGGGGCAGCGCAGCGAATCACCACAAACCACTTCGAAGACAGGGTTTCACCCGAGCAAGATCATGCTCTCAATTTGGTGGGATTGGAAGGGTGTTATGTTCTACGAGCTACTTCCGAAGAACAGAACGATCAATTCAGATGTGTACTGTAGTCAGCTGGATAAATTGAATACAGCGATTCACGAGAAGCATCCAGAATTGGTGAATCGTAGAGGCGTCGTTTTTCATCATGACAATGCTAGACCGCACACATCTTTATAAATCCGGCAAAAATTATTGGCACTAGGCTGGGATGTCTTACCACATCCTTCGTATTCTCCAGACATTGCACCTTTAGATTACCATCTGTTTTGCTCCCTTTAAAATTCCTTGAATGGAAAGTACTTCGTTTCTGAAGAAGCTATCAAACGACACTTGGAACAGTTTTTTTCCGAGAAAGACAGGAAGTTCTTTGAACGAGGAATTATGAAGCTGCCCGAAAGAAAAAAAATAGTAGATAACAACGGCCAATACATAATTGATTAAAGTTATTACCTTCTATAAAAATAATCATCGATCATTTATAAGTAAAAAACCGCACGAACTTATTGGCCAACTCAATATAAACGCTTTGTAGCGCGTAAAAAATGACTATAATTGATTAACTTTTCGATTTTTATTAATTTCAAACATAAATTCTCAAGAAGGACGAATGACTCGCCCAGTTACATTTTCTTGAAAATTGTATATAGTATGCATTTATTTGTCTTAAGTTTATAACTTAAGAATTAATTAGAAAAAACCACAAAAATTATCAAAATTATTTGTCAGAATTATTCTAGGAAAATCATTTATGGGACGAACGACTCGCGCTGTGCGAGTCTTGAGAGTCGAAAGATTAATATAGTGCTTCAAAGTATTTGCAGCGTCAAGTGCACCCTACTTAGAATGCTCACTTGGAACGTCAATTTTGTAGGAAGGAAAGCGCGCAAGTGAGCATTCCGTCAAGATCTACTGAGACTGCACACGACTACGCGCGCCTACCAACGAAACGCATAGGCAATCTGGCGTACTAATGTGTATGTAAGCGCAATATACTCTATTTGACGTTCGAATACGCGTTAAGAATACGATCCAGTTGGAGTAAATAAAATAGAATGACGGTGAGAAACACACAAGGAATAAATTCGCTGTAATGTCTGCCACAAATTTCTCGAATGTAACAATAATAATAATAATAATGTCGACTTACTGAATAATATTCAAGTATTCCTGCAGGTTTTTGTAATCGCACGTCAACCAATTAGTCTTGTAACCCATGAGAACCACGTTGGGGGCTAATTTGTCAAATCCGCAAATCTGCATCAACGCGGAGGCACCATGCTCCAAGTTTGTGTCCTGTATTATGCGGTAGAATGAGTTGATGCGGTGTTGTTTTAACCACGTGCTACCGACTTTTATACATGAGGAACGTTGGCCATACGACAGCTGCGTCTAAAATTATATGCAACGTTTCATATATTTATACCTGTATGTATTTATATATTTATATATTTATTCATATATTTATATATTTATTAGA
>NW_022639511.1:268638-269233 GCF_010583005.1 Odontomachus brunneus | reverse complement strand
TTCCTATAGATGGCTTTAGCGGTAAATGGTGGTCGAAATAAATAGATTATAGACGTCATAAAATAAACTTGGGCATCTGCAAACATAACCCCATAGAAACATTAGTCGATTTGTGTCTGCATCATAAAGTTATTCTCGATTGAAAATGTCAGTTTACACACCAAATTCTCGTCATTTGCGGGAGGTTTTAATTTTCTGCTTCAATATGAAGAAATCTGCGGCTGAGGCTCATCGAATGCTCTCAAATACTTATGATGAGGCCGCTATTAGTGAAAGAACGTGTCGTGAGTGGTTTCAACGCTTCAAGAACAGTGATATTAACGTCGAAGACTGGCATAGCGGTGGAAGAGAGAAGATTTTCGAAGATGCAGAATTGGAGACATTACTTGATCAAGACTCGTGTCAAAATCAAGAAGAATTGGCACGATCATTGGGAGTGACTCAACAAGCCATTTTAAAACGCCTCAAAGCCATGGGAATGATTCAGCAGCAAGGAAATTTAGTGCCGTACGAATTGAAGCTGAGAGATGTTGAACGGCGTTTGTTTGCTTGTAAACAGCTGCTTGAAAGGCAAAGACGGAAGGGATTTCTGCAT
>NW_022639511.1:248847-268628 GCF_010583005.1 Odontomachus brunneus | reverse complement strand
GTTTGCTTGTGAACAGCTGCTTGAAAGGCAAAGACGGAAGGGATTTCTGCATCGCATTGTGACTGGGGACGAAAAATGGGTTCATTACGATAACCCCAAGCGCAAAAAATCATGGAGAGTTCCTGGCCATGCTTCCACATCGACGGCCAAACCGAATATTCACGACTCCAAGGTCATGCTCTGTATTTGGTGGGACCAGCTCGGCGTAGTGTATTATGAGCTATTAAAACCGACTGAAACAATCACAGGCGATCGGTATCGAACGCAATTGATGCGTTTAAGCCGAGCATTGAAAGACAAACGGCCGCAATACAACGAGAGACACGATAAAGTGATTTTGCAGCATGACAATGCTTGACCCCATGTTGCGAAAGTGGTCAAGACATACTTGGAAACGTTGAAATGGGAAGTCCTACCCCACCTGCCGTATTCTCCAGACGTTGCTCCCTCTGACTATCACTTGTTTCGATCAATGGCACACGGCCTGGTTGACCAGCACTTCCGGTCTTATAAGGGAGTAAAAAATTGGATCGATTCGTGGATCGCCTCAAAAGATGACCAATTTTTTCGACGCGGGATTCATACGCTGCCTGAAAGATAGGAGAAAGTGGCCAGCGATGGACAATACTTTGAATCATAAATATATAACCAGTTTTTTACAATAAATATGGACAATACTTTGAATCATAAATATATAACCAGTTTTTTACAATAAAGCCTCGAATTTCGGAAAAAAAAACGGCGGAAGCAAAGTTATGCACCTAATATATATTTATGTATTTCATATATTTTGCATAAGGGTGGAAAAATAACGGATTGAAAATCAAATTGCGTCTTCTGTCGTACCGGAAAGATATCGCCGCAGATCAGCAACGAATTATTCTTCGTGAGGAGGTGCGCGAAGTGTACCAGCGCTGGTCTCGTGCCAGGTGGACCGGTAAGCGCCAGAATGTGCGGGGCGTAATTCTTCACGTGTTCACTTATGTTGTTCAATCTAGAGGTGGTTGCAAACTTTGGAGCACGTCGCTTTGATATTTCCGGAATATATTAAAATCTTCGGAATATATTAATGTCTTCATTCTCGAATTACAGAAAAGCTTTTAATAAGTTCTCATTTCAGCGATTAATATTCCGAAAGCAAACCAAGAATATGTTATCGCTTTCGTATAGTATGTAATATGTTGAGCGCACAATGTTACTTCCCAAATATTTGTCACTTTGTATTTATTTGTATTTCAATCGGCTTAAGGCGATGCTGGATTGGATGATAAACTCGCTAAGCGTCGATAACGTAGAGCGATCGTCAAAAAGTTATCAGAAGTTAAGAAAACGTTATCATTATTTACCGACGTTATTAAATTTATATATATATATATATATATATATATATATATATATATATATATATATAAATGGAATAAAGACGATCGCGTCAAATAAGCGCTGACATGATATTGCTATTATTTCACATGTTTTGTATGTATTTATGTAAATATGTGTGCTACGTTGCCAGTTTAACTTTCCCACACATAAAACATACGTAAATGTGAATGCAACGCTGCCGATATTCTCTCCGAATTATGCCTTTGACGATTTTCTGACGGATTCTTTTAATCTACTGGTATACAAGGTGCACCATAATAAATCCATATCTTCGCAAGGATGAATGTTGTATATAAATGATGTTTGAAAAGATTGTTACAAGTGTTATATAATACATATGCTTCCTTTATAAATGTGATATAAATATGAAATAATGATCAACTTCCTCCTAAAATATAGCAATTTAGTATTGGAAGTATTCTTACCGCGCAAAATCGTTTTTAAGTACATACGTCGTAAATTTTACGGGAGGAATACATGTTATGGATATAAAATGCTAATTATACCGTTTCACGTTTATATAAACAATGGTTAGTATGAGATGAAAATATAAGGTATTACAAGCACTATGACACAGACTCCTATCTGCAAAATTACCTCGCACTGGCTGGACGGAATTGAAAATTCCTTCGCATAGTGAACGCACGTGCAAAAGTAAAGTGAAACATTGCTTAATATGAGACGAAAACAATAAATATTTAGCGCCATTATTATGCAGACCTATTTCTGCAAAAATTACGTCATACTGGATGGACCGAATAAAATACATTTGCATAGTAAATGTATTTTATTCGGTATACATTTTGCATAGTAAATGTGCGTGCGAAAATTAATTGGAGCATTGCTCAATGTGAAACAAAGAAGAAAAAATATCTAGGTGACAATAAAAAATTTTGTTTAAAAAAGAGTGTTGTATACATAAGTGTAGTTTGCGAATATTGTTTTGAAGAATATGTTACCTAATATGTGAGCTTTCTGTATAATTTGTAATGAAAATTTGAGGTATTATTTTCGTTCACGCACTGAATAATGTTTCACTTTATTTTGGCACGTAAGTTAATCATATAAATTCAGCAGTCAATGCGCTGTAATTTTTACAAAAGGAAATTAGTGCAATAGCAATAGTTCCACATTGTTTTCATCCCTGAATGAAAAATGCTCTATTTCATTTTTATGAAATATATAATTTTATATACTTTTACCATATGGTCAATTCGGTCAAGTCAACATAATATTTGTAGAAAAATGTCGTTGGCGTGATGCTGACTCCCTTTGCAAAACTTTTGTCGTGCTGCTTGGACTAAACTAAAAACCCTTTTGCATGGTGAAAGTATGTGCAAAAATAAAGCGGAGCATTCTTCAGTATGAGATGGAAACGATAAGGAACAGTTACTATCATGACACTGAATCCTTCTGCAAAGATTACTTCTTCCTGCACCGAATTAAAAACCCTTTTCCATGTTGAAAATACATATGAAAAATTTTTCATTGAAATATTAGATAACATATTCTTCTAAACAATATTTGCAAACTACACATATGCGTACAACACTTTTCCCAAAAAAACTTTTTCTCTGATGCGCCCAATACACAAGCGGTTTGAAGAATTCATCAGAAAAGCCGGAAAGGCCTATTTTGAAGACAATGCGAATATCGGCAACGTGGCATTCACATTTACGTCTATATGTAAGAAAATTGAAGTGACAACGAAGCATATACACTTGCATAACATCTGTGAAAGGACGATATATGAAAAAAAAAATACTGCGGCGCAATGGTATTGCGAACATGTTGGCTCTTATCAAATATAACATTTTGACGATCGTCTCCGTCTTCGTATCGTATTCATTTCCAAGCTAGCTCAAGATACAACGCTTTCTGTTGAGACATGCGTGAACTAAAAATCAGGTCTTTTTTATCACATGATCTTTCAAACGCTAACACACAGATCGTTTATTATTGGGATTCTCTTTTTGTTTAAACTATCTATTAAAATCCACTCATGATGGCCTCATAATGTTCCTGAAAGTCGTCTCTATGCCGTAAACTATATATTTTACAAGTATGAGCTCTAAATTTTTCACATGAAGCTAAATATGACGCTTTTAATAGTAAATAAATAATTTTTTGTTGATTTTGATGCTACTTTTTAGTTTCCGGTATTCATTATCGCTTATACTTTCACGCTGTAAAAACATTTGCAGTTTCATGTATGCAATTAGAAGAAAAGAGTATTCTACGAAAACGACCCGATGAAAAATTTTTCATGCAAAATTATGTATGAAATTTGTCCATACATAATTATGTATAATTATATATAATCATATAAAATTATATATAATTATACACAATTATGTATAACAATATATATAATTAAATATAAATCTATGCGTAATTATGTAAAATTATATATTAATTTATATATATTATTATACATAATTATGTATAATTACATATATAAGTAGAATGTATGAACATGAATGGACAAATTTGATACATAATAATATATAATTATGTATAATATATATAATTTTATATAATTTTATATAATTATATATGAAAAATTTTTCATTGGGGAGCCTAGCAGCATCGCCTTAAAAATAATATAGTTCAACAATTACCTTTCTTATTACAATATTACTGTACCTGTATATGATGGAAAGTGCTATCTTTAAGATTTGAGCTTGTGTGCTGCTGCCCCAATTTACATCTGGATCGCGGTAAACTACTAGCAGGTACAACGCGAAGACAATGACGCAAGTGATGAGCGAAGTTATCCAGTCGATGAGAAACATAATCGCCAAGCAAATGATAAATCCAAAAAGTGACACCCAAGTGTTATAGTACTGTAAGAAAAGAAAACCGTTCCAAAGTCACTTATGACGTTTGATCGGGTTAATTTCTAACTTACCTTGAAACTGGGTCGCCATCCGAGCGGTCGAACCAACGCCGCATGGAATGCGCAAAAATTAATTAAGGCGTACGACGCTAAATAAAAGTTTGAGATCAGCGGCGCCACTGCGTTGAGATTGGCTAAAAGAAAAACCGATTAAGAGTTTCATCGGAGTGAGAAATTAACGATGACAGAATTTTTCGGTTTCTTTTCTTTCCAAACAGGAGTTTCTTGCATAGTAGAGACATAGAATCTTACCAATTAAAATAAAGAGACCTGAAATGATGAAGGTGAGAACATATCCTCGATAAGGCTCTCCAGACTTCCCGTATGGCTTGCTGAAATAAATCAAGCCGGGATAGATTTGATCTTCACCCAGAGCCTGAATGATTCGCGGAACGGACAATATGTTCGTCAGCGCCGTCGACAGAGTAGCTGCGAAGCATCCTGCATAAATTAGCGGTTTCCAAAGAGACATCAGTTGTATGACCTGTTGAAAACGAATGTATGAATTAAAACAGTCATTGATTCTTGTTTCTGCTATGTTAGATCTAGTTAAATCCAGAGCATCCAGGAAATTTACCATCAAACAATAATTGTATGAGAGATTGTAGTTGTACAAGAGAGAGAAAGAGAGAGATTAAATAGCACAATTCAACAAAAAAATCTGCGGCGACAAAGGCCAGTATTTCTTAATAAATTCGAAGTCGCTGAAGCGAGTAATATAGGTAAAAAACTATATTTTTTGCTATATTTACCAACTTTTTGTGGCCAAACAAAATTTTATTTTTCAATTTCATTGACGCCCCTTTAAAGTGCAATTCTTCACCTTTAAAACAAATTTTTATTTTTTACCAAAATATGAATAATTTCGAATCCAAATTGGTTGATTGAAACTGGAAAGTAGATGAATTTGTATGAAAATGAGTATATTAGGGTCTTTGGGGTCGCTGATATCGAATCTGAACTCAAAATTTCGAAATTCAAAATAGCAGATCCAATATAGCGGACCGAAATAAGAAAAATGACTCGATTCGGATCAAAGTCAGTACCCGAGGTTTTTGGGGTCGCTGTTAAAATTACGAAATTTTGAGTTCAGATTCAATATTAGCAATCCCAAAAACATAAGGATATCCATTTTCGTACAAATCCATCTACTTTTCAGTTTCAACCAGTTAATTTGGATCCGACATTTTATATTTTGGGAAACGTTCATAACTTGATGAAAAAAAATCGCACAGTACAAAATAACAATTCGTTTTAAAGGTGAAGAAGAGCACTTTAAAGTAGTGTCAATGAAATTAAAAAATAAAATTTCGTTTGAGCATAAAAAATTGATAAATATAGAATAAAAAACGCAGGTTTTACCCTTATTACACGATTTATCTAAAAAACCTGACGTGATGGGTATTTTTTACTGACAAGTTTGGCCTCAGCGACCTCGAATTTACTAAAAAATAATAGCCGCAATCGTCACAGAAAAAGAAACTCAAATTTTGTCGGACAGTGTAGTTTTTGTTAACTATTCAACCTCTATCTACACCTCTATTTCCCCTAAAACAAAATGTTTCAGCGGTTTCACCTAAAAGGTCTTTTTATAAAACAATCATTAGTCAAGAGGGAAACGCAAAATGTCGCTAGATACATTATATCTTCAAATAAACTGAATCTCACCGAATAAGTATTATGCAACCCGTACATGCAGTCGATTCCAGCAACGCAAGTCACGATAGTACCGTTCACAAAGCCACCTGCATCTCTGACGGTCGCGGCACCAATAAAGAAGACGAATATTAAATAGCTGAGCATGGACACTAGTAAAGCGAGTAGAGTTCCGATCGGTATACTATGACTTGGTTTCTTCAGATCGCCGGATATGTTAGCACCTGCTTGGATTCCAGTGACTGACGGGAAAAAGATAGAGAATACGGAGAAGAAGTCTTGCATGCTCTTCTCGGAGAACCGATAGTCCGATGCGAGGTTACTCATAAATACATCCACTGGAAATCAAATATTATCAGCTGTCAAATCCTTTTACAAATTCGTTACTTTTATTAAATTACTATCGTCGAGCTGTTATTATTTCATCGACTGTATTCGCGCTTACTTGAGAATCCTTTGAAACCTTCCGCTTTTTGCTCCAGACTCCTCGGCCCCATGATGGATCCAATCAGAAAATTGAAAATAGCAGCCACAATTATAACAATGAGAAGGTTTTGTGCCTGAAGGAAGATTGTATAAAACATTATTCGCCCAAATGTCCCGTTTACAACGTAAACGTTTGAAAGATATCTGAAGAGATGTCTGAAAGATTTATGAGCCTCTGAAATGTCTCCGAGACATTTGTGCTATCTGGGACGTATATGGTCTAGAGTACAGTGCAGATAATTAACTAAGTGCAAGTACTAATTAGCTCACTAATTAGCAAGTACTTGTTCGATATTCAAAATTTGTAATGGCCTTTATTTTTTTCCATAGCTTTCAAAGTTTTATTGAAACATCACTGAAAAGAAATAAACGAATACCTTTGACTCCCACTCCATGCCGACTACGCAGATAAGGGTTATGACGACAAGAGCCATCATACCAATGATTCTAACGTCATTCACGTCATTATCTATTATCATCAGGCCGTGTATCCTGAGCAACTCGTTCAGGGAGTCGCAGAAGCCAATTATGTTCATAGAAGCTGCTACCGTATTCGCGAGTGCTAACACGATGCCAATCGACGCACCGTACTTCGGCCCAAGAGATCGAGATATGGAAAAGTATACTCCACCTGCAAGTCAATCGATTGTGTTTCTCAATTACTTCTTGATTGTGAGAAGTTCATCTTTTCACGAGCTAAACGTCTTTAAATGATCTGAACTATCGACGAAATTGATATCGATGTATAAAAGACAATAATATGCTGTAATCACGTCTGCTCGCTCGCTCGTTGGAATCGACAAGTAAACATATTGAATCTTTCTCAGAAATCTTTCCAAGGAAGGTCTTTACAACTCGATATAAAAAGGGAACGGTTACCACTGTATATCAGACGATAAAAGTACGCGCGCGCGGCCGCCCACGATGCCACTCCTTCAAAAAAAAAAAAAGAATTATGCGTTATACGGGATGTAACACACCTCCCCTTATTTTCCCATTAGTGCTAATTGCGCAAAGACTAAGCGTCGTAATGACGCAAACAGTCGCCGATATTCCGATAATGCCGCTACTCTGCACAATGCCGGCCTGCGCGACTACCCACGATAGTCGCAGGAACAGCATAACGCCCCATATGTTCAGCAGACATGGTATGAAGACACCCTGGATCCATCCTAATTTTATTCCTTGGTGGTTCTTCTGATTGTCGTCGTCTTTCTCGACCTCCTCACGTTGGCTCTCGATACCCTGAAGCGATATTACGTATATGCAATATTTACGTATTTCAGAAGCGCGCAATTCTTTGCGCGCCAATACGCGCAATTCTCAAAGCCGAAACGCGATACCACGCGTTTCAATTGTATAATTTTCACGACGTTTCCGCCATGAGGAGAAATACAGATATGCGTTGAAATGCGGCTGATAGTGAGTTATCTTCAGAAACGTACAAGTTAAAGATAAATTATAGTTAACCGTGCATACGCAACTAGAAAGAACAATGGTAAAAAAGCCGTTTTTTACTTACCAAGACAAACATAAAAACGTTATCATTTCTTACTAATTTTGACTAGCTGAATACAGTGCTATTATAATTACCCAAAATTGCTATTATAATTATCCAAAAACACCGGGAATATCTTTCATTTTGAGGTTAAAATTGTATTTCTTCAGATAATCTACTATAACGTTACAACCGTATTACCGAACCTGTCGATATTGTGAGAGGGAAGTGCTATCCGCAAATATACAAACAAGTGCAGGATATTTTTAATAATATCAATTAGATAACTGACTTCCGATATTTAAAATTGCGGATCCAATATGGTGTTTATTTGAGCGAAAAGTCATTGATTTTTCTAGGAGAAAAAAGTAAATAATACTAAATAAAACTAAATAAAGTAAATAATACTAAAACTTCATCTATTTTACATTTTACTAGGTATATTCGAAGCTAAGTTAAAGATAAATTTATAGTTTTTCTTTTTTAAATTGGACATTCAATATGGCGACTTCTTGAAACAAAATTGAATGATTTTAATTGTCACCTTATAAAGTTGCAAAACATAGAAATTCACAATCTGCATTTAGCTAAAAATCTGTTTATCTAAAAGTCTAATAAAAGATAGTAAACATTATCAAAATATAAAATAACCCTAAAATAGAACAATGTTAAATTCAAAATTACGCCATATTGGATCCGCCATTTTAGATATTGGAAAACAGTCATCTAACTGATATTGAAAATATCCTGCACTTGTTATTTATGGTTTGTGTATTTGCAGATATAAATTTCCTCCTACAGTGTCGACTAGTTCGACAATACATGTAAGGGAATATTTGGAGAAATACAACTTTAACTTCAAAATGGAAGATGTTCTCGGAATAATTATAATAGCATCACTGTATTTAACTGGTCAAAGTTAAGAAATGATAATGTTTTCACATTTATCTCGGTAGGCAAAAATGGCTTTATTTTACCATTATTCTTTGTCCCGTGGTTCTCAACAGATTGATTATCAGTCATCTAAATTCGTACAAAGTGAAAATATTGGGTTCTAATTATTAATAAAATCCTAATTATTAATCACTTTCATCATTAATAAGATTTTGATCATTATATGTTTTATCTTTTATCAAGTCATTTACCTGCGCAATAACATCAGCTCGTATAAATCGGATAACAGATCAGCATCAACTCGATCAGAACTATTAGGTGTACAACTTTGCTTCCGTCGTTTTCCTATAGATGGCTTTAATAGTAAGTGGTGGTCGAAATAAATAGATCATAGACGTCATACAATAAACTTGGGCATCTGTCAACATAATCCCATAGAAACATTAGTCGATTTGTGTCTGCATCATAAAGTTATTCTCGATTGAAAATGTCAGTTTACGAGCCAAATTCTCGTCATTTGCGGGAGGTTTTAATTTTCTGCTTCAATATGAAGAAATGTGCGGCTGAGGCTCATCGAATGCTCTCAAATACTTATGATGAGGCCGCTATTAGTGAAAGAACGTGTCGCGAGTGGTTTCAACGCTTCAAGAACAGTGATATTAACGTCGAAGACCAGCATAGCGGTGGAAGAGAGAAGGTTTTCGAAGATGCAGAATTGGAGACATTACTTAATCAAGACTCGTGTCAAAATCAAGAAGAATTGGCACGATCATTGGAAGTGACTCAACAAGCCATTTCAAAACGCCTCAAAGCCATGGGAATGATTCAGAAGCAAGGAAATTGGGTGCCGTACGAATTGAAGCCGAGAGATGTTAAACGGCGTTTGTTTGCTTGTGAACAGCTACTTGAAAGGCAAAGACAGAAGGGATTTCTGCATCGCATTGTGATTAGGGACGAAAAATGGGTTCATTTTGATAACCTCAAGCGCAGAAAATCATGGGGAGTTCCCGGCCATGCTTCCACGTCGACGGCCAAACCGAATATTCACGGCTCCAAGGTCATGCTCTGTATTTGCTGGGACCAAATACAGAGCTCGGCGTAGTATATTATGAGCTGTTAAAACCGACTAAAACAATCACAGGCGATCGGTATCGAACGCAATTGATGCGTTTAAGCCGAGCATTGAAAGACAAACGGCCGCAATACAACGAGAGACACGATAAAGTGATTTTACAGCATGACAATGCTTGACCCCATGTTGCGGAAGTGGTCAAGACATACTTGGAAACGTTGAAATGGGAAGTCCTACCCCACCTGCCGTATTCTCCAGACGTTGCTCCCTCTGACTATCACTTGTTTCGATCAATGGCACACGGCCTGGCTGACCAGCACTTCCGGTCTTATAAGGGAGTAAAAAATTGGATCGATTCGTGGATCGCCTCAAAAGATGACCAGTTTTTTCGACGCGAGATTCATACGCTGCCCGAAAGATGGGAGAAAGTAGTGGCCAGCGATGGACAATACTTTGAATCATAAATATATAACCAGTTTTTTACAATAAAGCCTCGAATTTCGGAAAAAAAACGGCGGAAGCAAAGTTGTACATCTAATATGAAAGAGATTTTTATTCGGATATTTGAGATCGGCGATCGGCCTTTTTCGTCTACTTTTTATAAGATAAAAATAGTAATTTTTGGATTAATAAGTGTATAATACGTTCGAGAAATTTTACATGCTTGTGGAGTCACGTATATGTGTGAAAACTGATTTTTACGAACAAGTAATTTTCATCACGCAGAGAGAGAATGATGTCTCACGCAATTGAGAAGCTCAAATTCTACAATGCGCTCGAGCACTCTGCTCGTCCACACGATGGACCTCCTCTAATCTCACGACGGACGGATGTTTACTGCTGTGTAAACTTAATAAACTAGTTTCTCCCGTGTGGTTATCTCCGCGACTTCGATCGACCTCGAAAAAGGTCAGAGAAATCACAGCGTGTGGCGCTTCCTTTTGTTATCTAATAGAATTTTTGCAGGTAATACGTTTTACGTTTATAAATTATCTTGGAAGTGTCATTCTACCACACAATTCTATTAACTGCCGATCCAACCGCGATTTTGCCTCGGCACTTTCGCCACACGTATGTCTGATAAAGAAGTAGTCTTGTTATTCGATTGATCACGTGAATTTTTTTATTTGCAAATTTGAGTGCAGATACAAAAGCAGTGGGATCAATCTTGATGTATCTTTTTGTTTTTTTTTTAAGATTGAAAACGCAATTTCTGCATAACGCCACGTATTTAGCGAGAAGTCAGACGTCTGGAATTATAAGCGTATGTCCTTCGAAGCAACTGAAAATGAATGAATATTTAAATATATGCGACCGATAAGCCGTATCGTTGTGACTCATGTTACGGAAGAAATTAAAGTGTCGGTGTACTTGCGCGATCAATGGACATATTTCTGTGGACAATATATAAATCGTATTAGCGTCGATTATTGACTTTTAATTATCAATTCTTATGGGCAAATAATATAAAGATAGCGGCACACATACATATGTATAAACAATGACGTCACGACAGGTAGAACGTAGATACGTAGATATGTAGATAAAATAATCTGATAACCGTAGCAAGCGAGATATAGATTAAGCAAAAAGTGATCTTTAGAATGGCATTCCATATTTATCACGGTATTGAGCGACTTGAAAAAGTCGATTATTTCCAGATCATTATCAGATGAAATCATTACGTTTCTACCCGTAAGGCTAAGATTCCACAATATACTGAGAGAAAAAGAATGTTTGAGACATAAGAAAAATATTTATCCACCAATTTATATCAATATAAAATATTTTTCAACTCTAAAAAATACATGTTTTTTTAAAACTTCATCAATTGTTTATTTTATTTGAATAAAGAAATTTAGATTTAGTAATAAATATATTATTAGCAGAGTCACTCCAAATAAAAATTTCTCATTTTATGGATATTTCTTCTCTCAGTATAACAAAACGTTTCTTTCGACAAATCAACAACAGAAATAGGCAAAAGGAAATAATAAAAAGTTCCGTTTTCCGTCATTCCCTTAACGTTAAATTGAAATGTGTCGAATGTATAAAAGTTTTCTCACCTTTGCTAAATTTCCTACATGCGAAGTATTCAAGGATGGTCTCTTCGCGCGACGGCTCGTTCTGCAAAAAGGTTCATGAAGTGATAACGTCGAAATGACTGCTTCATTCGCTTGCGTCATCCCACGAATTTGTCAAATGCGATAGAAATCGTTATCAGGTAAATGTACGAAAAACATTAATAATCTTTCAATATGTACACGAATGTCAGATGTCATAGCAAAGCAACGCGACGCGACCCCAGGCTCTGGTTGATATGCTTTGTGTGCAACGCGCATAACTAATTCGTAAACATATACCTGTAATGATCCAATCGTGGAATTACGTCCCATGGCTCGTTCATGTCTATCAAGCAGGACTGTTTGTTGCTTTGCTGTCCGATCACTTCGTTTTCCGGCGCCTTGCTTTGAGGGCAACCTTCCATCTCGTTGTATCTGGAAAATGCTCGACAAAATAAGCAATGTTTCGTTCATTTTCCGTTTGACCTTGCTTGCAATATGCAAGCTGTTATCCGCAAACGGTTAAATAATAACCGTAGCTAATTAGCTACTGACTTCAACTGTTGCGATAAGAATTGACAATATAATTATATCGCACGAACAGTTTAAAAAGGTAAGCAATGCTGAACGAAGACACGAAGATCGATACGGGGTGACGCAATCATGTAACGTCTGTGTATGAAAGAATCCTCATGATTAGAACAAGTCAAGGATGCAGATGGATGACAAAGTGTCCTGCGCACATGCAAAAGCAAAAGAAAAAAAGAACAAAAAAAAAGCTGAAAGTTAATGAAGTAGCGGCATCGTGCAATTTCCAGAACATGCGGCGATTCAATATTGGCTCTCGTGGAGTGATAATTGGAATTAAAGGCATCAAGGCCGTATATTGGAGTACGTTTCGCAGAAAATGCTAAAGGAGGTTGCCGTCGCCAATGAGTCAAACGTGTATTAGATGAAGCATGCGATTATTACGCTTTAATTAACAATGCTACTGATCGTTTATGCTAAAGTGATTCGTTACAACGCGTGTAACGTTTCATCCTAGCCCAAACCGTCGCGAACGCGCCCAATGTACATTCGTGGTCTAAAAGGTTTGTGCATCGATTTTTTGTAGATTTCGGAACGTGTCTCAATTTCAGGAGAGAGAAAACCACTGCTTGACACGGCAGCGCCGCCACTTATTACGAGAGCAGAAGGATAGCATATATCGTATATGCCATCCTTCTGCTCTCGTAATAAGTGGCGGCGTTGGCGTGTCAATCAGTGGTTGTCTCTCTTCTGAAGTTGGGACGCGTTCCGAAATCTATAAAAAATCGGTGTACAAACCTTTCAGACCACGAGTGTACATGCAATGCGCCGAATAAAATCTGACAAATTCGCGTCTCAAGAGCGCGGCACGTTCACGCTGTGCTGGGTTTGCAACATTATTAACACTTTCAACGTCTTTCTCTTACCTATGGGTTCATAAAAGACACACACACACACACGACTTTATCTCTCGCGATACATGCTGAAGACCCTCGTGCAACGATATCTGATTTGTTCCCAAAAATTGCGCGTGTGAGATTCACCGACCTGAGAATTTATTCGCAATTGTATGCTTCTCCGCGATCGTCGTTCGGGAGAGGTACGGACTGGCGGGTTAATTAATATTAATTTGCGTTCGTTATTAAATTAACAACGCTTCATCGCTTGAATTAGCTTCGGCGGCTCGTGTGTTTCTAGTGTAAATAAGTGTTTGCTCGATAATTGAATGGCAGATATTTAGAGACCCAGCGCATTTGTTTAATGTCACGTAATTTATTCAATTAATGAGAATAATAGCTTTTGGTGCGAAAATCACAGGAAAGAGAGAAATAATTTATTCAGTTGACGAGAATAATAGCCTTCGATGTTAAAATCACAGAACGGAGGAAACTATGCAAAATTAATCAATATTATGTATTCGCTAACGCAAATAGAGGAAAGTAGCCAAAAGCGACATAGGTCTCCTAAAGCAACATACCTCTATATCTCATTTCTCTATTAAATGTTGTATTTTATCGAAACTAATATAAACGTAATTCGTTTTATCAATTAAGTTAAAAGAAAAATTCATATGTGGTATATTTCTTGTTATTTTATAGCTAAATTAGCAAATATCGAGTTTTAGAAATTCGTAAGTTTTATTTCTATGATTTTTATTGACGAATTACGTAGACCAAACAGCGATAATAATCTTTTTGTTTAATATTAAATTCTTCTACATGCATTTGGCTTTTGTACAAATATTTTTTAAATATTTTTATCTTCTTATTTTTTCACTGTATAACTTGAAAAATTTTATGAGAATGTGTCTTAAAGTAACATATCCCCTACAGTATGCGATAGATGCGATACTTTGTGACTAACATAACTTGATTATAACCTCCCATTATGACGTGATATTTGTTTATTTTAAAGTTTAATTCTATTTAGTTTAAAAATATAACATATGTAAAATATGTGAGAAAAAGATGGAAATGCCAAAGATATGTTTTTATTTAATTATATTTCCCTTTTGTAATATTATATTTTAAATAAATGAATATTATTCAACCATTAAACGCATTAAGAAACTATTTATTAAAATATTATCATATATGCAACATGTTATATAAGCAATAGATGTTATATATCCAATAGATATGTCGCTTTTGGCACCCATTTTCTTGGAACTCCATTTTTGTGCGTTTTACAAAAACATTTTTTGTTTTAAATATAGAAACAATTTCAGTAAAAATATGATATTATCTAATAAGAGGTACTTTCAACTACATGTATATATATTTACATATATATTTTGAGTTTTACATTAAGACAATCTTCAAAAACAAAGTGGTACGTCGCTTTTGGTGCCTTTAATCTATACGGTGTATCCGGTAACTTACAAAGGAGCCGCGGTGTATAGGTAAATTAGATCATAAATTGAATATAAAATATATTGATGTGCAGATAACTTATCTTTATTTTATTCTACGTAATCTCACTCGAAGATCAATATGTCAAAAATATATGAGATAGTAATATTTTCCAAGCAAAAGTGTCTTTATTATATAAATCATGAAAATGAAGTGAATGAAAAAGCACGAATTAAGCTGAATTTAAAAGCGCTTAAATCAATATTCAATACATCTACAGAATCCGAGCAGTTGTTTGATCCGACACAATATCAGGGGAAGAGAGTAGCTTGTACTTTATAAACTTGTGCATTACGAAACTGTTGTCAATGCAATTTTTCATAAAGAGACGCGGAGAATGGTATAACATATAAGAAGGACAATTATTAGAGAGATAATGAGATTACATAACTAATGAAATTACATAGCATCCTCCCGGAAGGGAATAAAATCATTATATTCTTCATTTCATCGCGGTGTACGTCAAGACCTCCACAAGCACGATCGGCAGGAAATTATGTGCTCTTGTCACTCCGCCGGTGCAACGTAATCGATACTTTTTACGAGGTCGAGTACTGGCTCGAGTAATTTAATAAGGTGAAGCTCTCTCCTTATTCCAACGGAGACGCATCTTTGAACGTTTGCCGATGTCACGCCTGTCTCCTCTAAGTTCACGCGACGACATGGAGTAATGTAATGGATCGGAGGAAATCTCGAGATTACTGATACCGTGTTCCCAAAATAACAAAATAGAATCTCGCGTACCCGAGTTTATCGAAAATCGATGGCACGCCTTAAACAATTCCGACAATTTTGAAAAGTGGTTTCCAAAGTTCGGCAAGAATTTTTTATATTTCAGGGAAAGCCCTCTCCTCTTCCCCTACAAATACACACATACATGCGCGCAAAAATCTCGTAGTCTTAAACTTAATTGGAAATCAAAACTTTCACCGCAGTCTTCGCAATTTCGATATTGTTATTTGCAACGCGGAATTTCCTCAACTGTTAATGTTAAGTTGAAAAATGTTAATTTAAAAGACAAGTATTTTCGATTCATCTTGGAAAAATATTGCGTATTACTCGTCCTAAGTCAGTTTCGTTATGCAAACGGAAGAGTAGAGGAAAAATATTAGAGCAAGAATAAGGCAGATAAAGGGGCGGAGGAGAGGGAGGAAGGGAAGGGAAAGAAAATTGAAAGAAATATACAGAAAGTGAAATGTGTAGGATGCCACAAAACGGCAAGGGTGGCTTCTCGCGAGGGGGAGACCTCTCGCGTCGTCGCGCGACTCCAATCGCCGTGCGAATTCTCCGCGCAACTCGACGTACCGGCGCATCGTCGGCGCATAATCAGAGGTCAACGAAATGGAAAACACGGTCACGGTAACTCGAAATCGATGGTGGATGCCCGCGACGGTGCGCGATTCACTCATACCAATTCGCAGCGCAGCTTCCGCTTTGCAAATGCAACACGCGACGCCCAAGCAAATAAATTGGCGAGACGGCGCCTTCGCCTCTTGATATTTATTCGCGATCTTGCCGACCCTCCCGGACAGCTGGCGACACACCGGGCTTCGCGCATATCCCGGTCAACGACGACGGTCATTCCGCTTATCGAGTTTGGCACGAGACAAGATGTTTATCGATTTATTTAATACGCGCGCGGCAAGCCAGCAGATAAGCAGTTAAAGTAACACGCTGATCTTGCATCTTAATGACCAAATCGGTTTGTTACACTAAAGTGTTAGATGAGCGATAGCGCCTACTCATGTTTGCAATACGACTGCATTATGAATTCAACATGTTCTTTTTGGAGACAATATTTTTTTTTTTAATTTGCGCATTTTTCGGTGACTGGCGAAATTTATACAGGAATACAAAATTTGTATCCACTTGAAACTCAGATTAATTCACATACTCAGATTAACAATCGTTGCTTTGTGTAACGATTGTTACAACGATAAGCAACGCTATTTTGTTTGAAGAATTTTAAAGCCTTGAATTTCAATGATGTAATCTTGTTTGAATACCATAATAATTTCACAAGAAATACAATATGATATTTTGATGATAATGATATCTCTTCTTGCGACATTTAAAAATATCATATTTTCAATCCAATATTTTTCATTCATAAAAATTATTTTTGAATAATCAGAATAAGCTTTTCTTTGATCATATCATAAAAAAATCATAAATCATATAAAATACATTGAGTAACTTGTCTTTGTTTAATACTATACAATCTCATTTTAAGATTTGCATGTCAAAAATAGAGATATTTTCAAACATAAGAATATTCTTTTTCTCTGTGTGTACGCTTCCCCTTCTTCTTACGTTAAATGAGTCAGTCAGAAATGAAATTTCCTGACTGATTAGTGATTAAGAAACATACCGACATATGTAACTGCTTGCAACAACAGGGGAAATCGTATTTTTTTAAAGAGAAATATGTATCGAAATTGACGAATCGGTTCCAAAAGTGTCATCGAGGAGATATGGCCTAAATAATGTGAAGATTGTTTTCAAACTGTTTGCTGCAATGTATAGTTCAAATCAAGCAATTTGAGCGGTACATTAAATTGCACAGCAGAATTCGCGAAGAAAAATATCCATCATTTGTCCCACAAAACTCACAAAACTGGCATGCAATATTGACATACCTATCATATTAATTAATCCGCCACGACAATTAGATTCATGATATTGAACAAAAATTCAATAAAACTTTTTGTTGAGACATCGAACCGTGATAAACATGTCGAGTGTGCGCGAATATGCGATAGATTTGTTTTCTCAACGTTTCCAAAAACAACTAAGTGAAAAGAAAGGATATATTAATATCGAGACGGTGATGTTAGACGGTAGATGTTAGACAATCAACCTAAATAATTCAAACGAACTCTTACATTAAGAAAATATTATTTTGACTTACGTCTCAAAGTATGTGAGGCTTAAGTAGACCGTCGAGAATCAGATGATGAGAATCACTCGCGAGCCATGAACAGAATACGTCTCGCGATGCACTCGATGTCGAACGTTAGATGAAGTTGAAAATGAAAGTGCTTGAGATCTCAATATTTTGGGGAAAATAATTGTCGCAAAATTTAGCGCGCACTACGTCAAAAGATACGGTTCGAAAGTGTATTCGCAAGGTGAGTTCGCAAAAGGGGCGAATTTAAGCACTGTTTAGCGCTGGAAGCGCGCGGGCGGGAAAATGGAACGCCACGATCCACGCGATCGACGATGCAGTATCCGAAGCACAGATTCGCTTGTTTATCATGTTTCGCGTTTCCTGGCGCAAGTAATTCGAGCGATCACGAGACGGTTGCATGCACAGGAAACGAGAAGAGCGAACGAGCAAGTGGAGCCGGCGATCTACTCGGGGGAAATATACGAGAGGCTCATGACGCGAGGTCCGCTTAGAAGACGATAAAAATGGAAATTTGGCTATTCGCGACGTACTCACGAGCTTTCCGGTGTTGCTAAAACGAACGACGGAGATCTAATACGAAGCGTCGCGGCAACTTGAACCCCTTGGTTCAAGATCCCCTCCCGAGTACAAGCGTTAAGGAAGGAAGCATGCGTCGAATTTCCCTTCCCAGCGCTCACGCGCGCCTACACACGCTCGCGTACGCGCGAGGCGTACCTGCGCGAAGAACGAGCAATTCTCATTACTTCCCCGGAACACGTGTGAAAAATTTTTTAACGCATGCACGTGTCGCGCGCGTTCTCTCTTCTTGTGAAGAATCGCGATGCTCTTCATATAGGCCGGCAAAAGGCCGCGGAGTGTTGCGACGCGAAATTGTTCAACACAGACACGACAGAGTGTCTGACAATTATTGACTGCACACTCGTTGTGTGTGAAAGAACTTAAGCTGAACGCGAAATTCCTCCATCAACGTGAAACTTTGAGTTATTGATCGGTTATTGGGTTATCGGTTAAAGGAGATCATAGTTATTTCTGACTCCATTCATATTTTTTGTAATAAAATAGTAGAATAACATACATTCAAGATTATTAACAGTGTAGGAAAATTTAATGAAGAAAAGGTTTTCTCCGCCATAATTTATAGTAGAGGAAAGTAGCCAAAAGCAACATAGGCCTTCTAAAGCGACATACTTCTATATCTCATATATTAAATGTTGTATTTTATCGAAACTAATATAAACGTAATTTGTTTCATCTGTTAAGTCATAAAAAATTCATACTTGGTATATTTCTCATTCTTTTATATGCTGAATTAGCAAATATCGAGTTTTAGAAATTCGTAAGTTTTATTTCTATGATTTTTATTGACGAATTACGTAGACTAAACAACGATAATATCTTTTTGTTCAATACTAAGTTCTTTTACATGCGTTTGGCTTTTGTAAAAATATAATGTTACACTGTTAAATCCGTAGTGTCAAATTATACTCAATTTGAGTTATTTTTAACCATTCCTATAAGTCGTCATTGCTCTTACTAAATATGTCGTTAATTTAACTAATGTAATGGAGTTAAATAATTTAACTTAAGAAATATATTAAATTTGACTAAAATTTAGTTTATTTTTTATTATGTGCACGTTAATGTAACCTTTGTTTTAGTAAAAAATGACAATATTGTTTTAAATGGGTTGATTAGATGTGGTTATTTTTTTAAACATATGTTTTGTATTAAAATAATAAATTTTGACATACATGATAGTTAAAAATAACTAAATATACTATTATTTAACTCAAAAAATTGGTTTAAATTTGACCCTCCAATATTTAACAGTGTATGCGCGAAAATAAAAGGATTTTTTAGCGAGCGAGATTTCGAGATCTCCGTATTGCCTGCACCAATCTTAATCAAACTTAGTGCAAATTACGCGCGCGCTAAACATTATATAAGGAAATTTTCATCAGATTTTCGACTATAATTTTC
>NW_022639511.1:243898-248837 GCF_010583005.1 Odontomachus brunneus | reverse complement strand
AGAATGTGTCTTAAAGTAACATATCCCCTACAGTATGCGATAGATGCGATACTTTGTGACTAACATAACTTGATTATAACCTCCCATTATGACGTGATATTTGTTTATTTTAAAGTTTAATTCTATTTAGTTTAAAAATATAACATATGTAAAATATGTGAGAAAAAGATGGAAATGCCAAAGATATGTTTTTATTTAATTATATTTCCCTTTTGTAATATTATATTTTAAATAAATGAATATTATTCAACCATTAAACGCATTAAGAAACTATTTATTAAAATATTATCATATATGCAACATGTTATATAAGCAATAGATGTTATATATCCAATAGATATGTCGCTTTTGGCACCCATTTTCTTGGAACTCCATTTTTGTGCGTTTTACAAAAACATTTTTTGTTTTAAATATAGAAACAATTTCAGTAAAAATATGATATTATCTAATAAGAGGTACTTTCAACTACATGTATATATATTTACATATATATTTTGAGTTTTACATTAAGACAATCTTCAAAAACAAAGTGGTACGTCGCTTTTGGTGCCTTTAATCTATACGGTGTATCCGGTAACTTACAAAGGAGCCGCGGTGTATAGGTAAATTAGATCATAAATTGAATATAAAATATATTGATGTGCAGATAACTTATCTTTATTTTATTCTACGTAATCTCACTCGAAGATCAATATGTCAAAAATATATGAGATAGTAATATTTTCCAAGCAAAAGTGTCTTTATTATATAAATCATGAAAATGAAGTGAATGAAAAAGCACGAATTAAGCTGAATTTAAAAGCGCTTAAATCAATATTCAATACATCTACAGAATCCGAGCAGTTGTTTGATCCGACACAATATCAGGGGAAGAGAGTAGCTTGTACTTTATAAACTTGTGCATTACGAAACTGTTGTCAATGCAATTTTTCATAAAGAGACGCGGAGAATGGTATAACATATAAGAAGGACAATTATTAGAGAGATAATGAGATTACATAACTAATGAAATTACATAGCATCCTCCCGGAAGGGAATAAAATCATTATATTCTTCATTTCATCGCGGTGTACGTCAAGACCTCCACAAGCACGATCGGCAGGAAATTATGTGCTCTTGTCACTCCGCCGGTGCAACGTAATCGATACTTTTTACGAGGTCGAGTACTGGCTCGAGTAATTTAATAAGGTGAAGCTCTCTCCTTATTCCAACGGAGACGCATCTTTGAACGTTTGCCGATGTCACGCCTGTCTCCTCTAAGTTCACGCGACGACATGGAGTAATGTAATGGATCGGAGGAAATCTCGAGATTACTGATACCGTGTTCCCAAAATAACAAAATAGAATCTCGCGTACCCGAGTTTATCGAAAATCGATGGCACGCCTTAAACAATTCCGACAATTTTGAAAAGTGGTTTCCAAAGTTCGGCAAGAATTTTTTATATTTCAGGGAAAGCCCTCTCCTCTTCCCCTACAAATACACACATACATGCGCGCAAAAATCTCGTAGTCTTAAACTTAATTGGAAATCAAAACTTTCACCGCAGTCTTCGCAATTTCGATATTGTTATTTGCAACGCGGAATTTCCTCAACTGTTAATGTTAAGTTGAAAAATGTTAATTTAAAAGACAAGTATTTTCGATTCATCTTGGAAAAATATTGCGTATTACTCGTCCTAAGTCAGTTTCGTTATGCAAACGGAAGAGTAGAGGAAAAATATTAGAGCAAGAATAAGGCAGATAAAGGGGCGGAGGAGAGGGAGGAAGGGAAGGGAAAGAAAATTGAAAGAAATATACAGAAAGTGAAATGTGTAGGATGCCACAAAACGGCAAGGGTGGCTTCTCGCGAGGGGGAGACCTCTCGCGTCGTCGCGCGACTCCAATCGCCGTGCGAATTCTCCGCGCAACTCGACGTACCGGCGCATCGTCGGCGCATAATCAGAGGTCAACGAAATGGAAAACACGGTCACGGTAACTCGAAATCGATGGTGGATGCCCGCGACGGTGCGCGATTCACTCATACCAATTCGCAGCGCAGCTTCCGCTTTGCAAATGCAACACGCGACGCCCAAGCAAATAAATTGGCGAGACGGCGCCTTCGCCTCTTGATATTTATTCGCGATCTTGCCGACCCTCCCGGACAGCTGGCGACACACCGGGCTTCGCGCATATCCCGGTCAACGACGACGGTCATTCCGCTTATCGAGTTTGGCACGAGACAAGATGTTTATCGATTTATTTAATACGCGCGCGGCAAGCCAGCAGATAAGCAGTTAAAGTAACACGCTGATCTTGCATCTTAATGACCAAATCGGTTTGTTACACTAAAGTGTTAGATGAGCGATAGCGCCTACTCATGTTTGCAATACGACTGCATTATGAATTCAACATGTTCTTTTTGGAGACAATATTTTTTTTTTTAATTTGCGCATTTTTCGGTGACTGGCGAAATTTATACAGGAATACAAAATTTGTATCCACTTGAAACTCAGATTAATTCACATACTCAGATTAACAATCGTTGCTTTGTGTAACGATTGTTACAACGATAAGCAACGCTATTTTGTTTGAAGAATTTTAAAGCCTTGAATTTCAATGATGTAATCTTGTTTGAATACCATAATAATTTCACAAGAAATACAATATGATATTTTGATGATAATGATATCTCTTCTTGCGACATTTAAAAATATCATATTTTCAATCCAATATTTTTCATTCATAAAAATTATTTTTGAATAATCAGAATAAGCTTTTCTTTGATCATATCATAAAAAAATCATAAATCATATAAAATACATTGAGTAACTTGTCTTTGTTTAATACTATACAATCTCATTTTAAGATTTGCATGTCAAAAATAGAGATATTTTCAAACATAAGAATATTCTTTTTCTCTGTGTGTACGCTTCCCCTTCTTCTTACGTTAAATGAGTCAGTCAGAAATGAAATTTCCTGACTGATTAGTGATTAAGAAACATACCGACATATGTAACTGCTTGCAACAACAGGGGAAATCGTATTTTTTTAAAGAGAAATATGTATCGAAATTGACGAATCGGTTCCAAAAGTGTCATCGAGGAGATATGGCCTAAATAATGTGAAGATTGTTTTCAAACTGTTTGCTGCAATGTATAGTTCAAATCAAGCAATTTGAGCGGTACATTAAATTGCACAGCAGAATTCGCGAAGAAAAATATCCATCATTTGTCCCACAAAACTCACAAAACTGGCATGCAATATTGACATACCTATCATATTAATTAATCCGCCACGACAATTAGATTCATGATATTGAACAAAAATTCAATAAAACTTTTTGTTGAGACATCGAACCGTGATAAACATGTCGAGTGTGCGCGAATATGCGATAGATTTGTTTTCTCAACGTTTCCAAAAACAACTAAGTGAAAAGAAAGGATATATTAATATCGAGACGGTGATGTTAGACGGTAGATGTTAGACAATCAACCTAAATAATTCAAACGAACTCTTACATTAAGAAAATATTATTTTGACTTACGTCTCAAAGTATGTGAGGCTTAAGTAGACCGTCGAGAATCAGATGATGAGAATCACTCGCGAGCCATGAACAGAATACGTCTCGCGATGCACTCGATGTCGAACGTTAGATGAAGTTGAAAATGAAAGTGCTTGAGATCTCAATATTTTGGGGAAAATAATTGTCGCAAAATTTAGCGCGCACTACGTCAAAAGATACGGTTCGAAAGTGTATTCGCAAGGTGAGTTCGCAAAAGGGGCGAATTTAAGCACTGTTTAGCGCTGGAAGCGCGCGGGCGGGAAAATGGAACGCCACGATCCACGCGATCGACGATGCAGTATCCGAAGCACAGATTCGCTTGTTTATCATGTTTCGCGTTTCCTGGCGCAAGTAATTCGAGCGATCACGAGACGGTTGCATGCACAGGAAACGAGAAGAGCGAACGAGCAAGTGGAGCCGGCGATCTACTCGGGGGAAATATACGAGAGGCTCATGACGCGAGGTCCGCTTAGAAGACGATAAAAATGGAAATTTGGCTATTCGCGACGTACTCACGAGCTTTCCGGTGTTGCTAAAACGAACGACGGAGATCTAATACGAAGCGTCGCGGCAACTTGAACCCCTTGGTTCAAGATCCCCTCCCGAGTACAAGCGTTAAGGAAGGAAGCATGCGTCGAATTTCCCTTCCCAGCGCTCACGCGCGCCTACACACGCTCGCGTACGCGCGAGGCGTACCTGCGCGAAGAACGAGCAATTCTCATTACTTCCCCGGAACACGTGTGAAAAATTTTTTAACGCATGCACGTGTCGCGCGCGTTCTCTCTTCTTGTGAAGAATCGCGATGCTCTTCATATAGGCCGGCAAAAGGCCGCGGAGTGTTGCGACGCGAAATTGTTCAACACAGACACGACAGAGTGTCTGACAATTATTGACTGCACACTCGTTGTGTGTGAAAGAACTTAAGCTGAACGCGAAATTCCTCCATCAACGTGAAACTTTGAGTTATTGATCGGTTATTGGGTTATCGGTTAAAGGAGATCATAGTTATTTCTGACTCCATTCATATTTTTTGTAATAAAATAGTAGAATAACATACATTCAAGATTATTAACAGTGTAGGAAAATTTAATGAAGAAAAGGTTTTCTCCGCCATAATTTATAGTAGAGGAAAGTAGCCAAAAGCAACATAGGCCTTCTAAAGCGACATACTTCTATATCTCATATATTAAATGTTGTATTTTATCGAAACTAATATAAACGTAATTTGTTTCATCTGTTAAGTCATAAAAAATTCATACTTGGTATATTTCTCATTCTTTTATATGCTGAATTAGCAAATATCGAGTTTTAGAAATTCGTAAGTTTTATTTCTATGATTTTTATTGACGAATTACGTAGACTAAACAACGATAATATCTTTTTGTTCAATACTAAGTT
>NW_022639511.1:237100-243888 GCF_010583005.1 Odontomachus brunneus | reverse complement strand
ATAAAAAATTCATACTTGGTATATTTCTCATTCTTTTATATGCTGAATTAGCAAATATCGAGTTTTAGAAATTCGTAAGTTTTATTTCTATGATTTTTATTGACGAATTACGTAGACTAAACAACGATAATATCTTTTTGTTCAATACTAAGTTCTTTTACATGCGTTTGGCTTTTGTAAAAATATAATGTTACACTGTTAAATCCGTAGTGTCAAATTATACTCAATTTGAGTTATTTTTAACCATTCCTATAAGTCGTCATTGCTCTTACTAAATATGTCGTTAATTTAACTAATGTAATGGAGTTAAATAATTTAACTTAAGAAATATATTAAATTTGACTAAAATTTAGTTTATTTTTTATTATGTGCACGTTAATGTAACCTTTGTTTTAGTAAAAAATGACAATATTGTTTTAAATGGGTTGATTAGATGTGGTTATTTTTTTAAACATATGTTTTGTATTAAAATAATAAATTTTGACATACATGATAGTTAAAAATAACTAAATATACTATTATTTAACTCAAAAAATTGGTTTAAATTTGACCCTCCAATATTTAACAGTGTATGCGCGAAAATAAAAGGATTTTTTAGCGAGCGAGATTTCGAGATCTCCGTATTGCCTGCACCAATCTTAATCAAACTTAGTGCAAATTACGCGCGCGCTAAACATTATATAAGGAAATTTTCATCAGATTTTCGACTATAATTTTCGTGCTTGAGATATTTGACTCGGAAGACCAATCGACCTAGAAATTCCAGATAAGCTTACACAGTCGCATTGTTTTGTTCGATACGTACTCGGCGTCGTGCCGCGACCGCGGCGCTTGATATCTTCATCACTATTTTACTGTATAACTTGAAAAATTTTATGAGAATGTGTCTTAAAGTGACACACCTACAGTATGCGATAGGTGCGATACTTTGGACTAACATAACTTAATTCTAACATTCCATTGTGACGTAACATTTGTTTATTTTAAAGTTTAATTTTGTTTAGTTTAAAAATATAACATATGTAAAATATGTGAGAAATGAAAAAGATGGAAATGCCAAAGATATGTTTATTTAATTATATTTCCCTTTTGTAACATAATATTTACATTATATGTAACATTAAATTTGAATAAATGAATATTATTCAACCATTAAACGCATTAATGAATTATTTATTATCAAGTATTATCGTATATGCAATATATTATATAACTTCCAATAAGTATATCGTTTTTGGCACCCATTTTCTTTAAACTCCATTTTCATACGTTTTACAAAAACATTTTTTGTTTTAAATCTATAAACAATTTTAGTAAAAATATGATATTATCTAATAGGAGATACTTCCAACTACATATATATATTTACATTTATATTTTGAGCTTTACATTAAGACATAATCTCCAAAAACAAAGTGGTATGTCGTTTTTGGTGCTTTTACTTTAACTATATGATTACAGTTGCAAACATCAAACATTATTTTCTCAATGTAAAATTATTCGCGTATATTTTCGGAGATGTTTTCGATTATATGTCAGTAAAACGTAACACAATACGGATTTATTTAAGACAATAGATTAACATAAATAAAAGGTCTTATAGAAAAATTGATTCCCTTTTGCAAGATTGGTGAATGATCACGCGTGGATGAACTGTGACGGCGACATCTGCTGCTGTGCTTGTACACTGGGTCGCACGAAAAAGTCCTCCAATATTTTGTGAATGATCAATTTTACGTTATCAATTAATGAAGATCGGTACATGAATGATCGCTCGTGTACGCACGAGGCGTGCGAGCGGCGGACTTTTGAACTTTCGCGTGAGCGGCTGCGTGCGTCTTTCGTAAGCTGCGACTCTCGGCACGCACTAGTAGAGAATGAGAAAAAAGGAAGGAAGAAAGGAAGAAGGGAGGGAAATAAAAGAGAAAAGAAACGAATTTTTGAAAGAAATGAGTGATTTTTTGACGTGCGCTTCGCAGAACGCTGTTGACAGAAGTGCAGAGAAGCCGCGATGAGAGGAGACAAGGCGCGAGAGCTGTGCCACAGGACGATTCGAAATCTTTTGACGTCTCTTAATATGGCACAATGGAGAGAAACACTTTGTGTATATGTAAAAAAAAACGCGGGGACAGGTTTACTTACGCGCACAATGGTTCTTGAAAATGAAATTTCACGGTGGAACACGCAGAAACAAAACGCGGAGAGCTAAAGCACCAAATGCATGCGACAAGGAGACAAGTTTCTCTGCGAGACATCTTCTTTGATCTGTTATCTTAAATTTGCATTGTGTTTTATTGACGTATTACTGAAAATATCCCCGAATATGTACGCGGAGAGTTTTTCAAACACTCCGAGAAAGAAATTATTTGGTATTTGTAACTGTGATCACATAGAGAAATAATTACTATAAATCATGATTAAGAGAACTACCATTCTTTATTAAATTCTACTGTATTGTGAGTGATGATGACATCATATGCACATTACTACTACTATTTTGTAACAAATATAGTTGGAACCTAAAATAATTGTAATTTTAGTTGGATCAACTATTTTTTTCGGAGATTCGCACACACTCAAACTGTGCTGTATAAATAGTTAAATTAAAAAAAAGGACAGCGCAGCAACAGTTCGATACACTTGCAGGAATCCATAAAAGTAACGTGGCCTCGCGAAAAGTACATTTCGCGAATCGAAGGATGGATATACAACGTGTTAAGTCATGATGCAACGTTTCCACGATCGAAAATATATTACGAAGAAGAAGACACGAAAACGCAGCGAGAAACACAGCAGTGAACTTACCTTGACAGATCGATAGACCTTCACAAATTCACTCAAAAGTCACACCGAGATTGAGTCACTCGAGATCGAGTCGCAGTATCAAATGTCGTCTGGTTATAATGTATTTCTAATTGTATTCTATACTTTTGCAATCCGTTTTTTGTTGTAAAACTTGTAAAAGTTTTTTGGAAAATTTCAACTAGAAACGCTCGCGCTTCTCGGAACTTTCCACTGTTCAGAAAATGTACATATTAATTCCACTTGATTTTATTTTCCCTTTTATTAGAACATCGGTTCCGGAAACGTGACAAGACAATCTACCGGATTATCGTTATTATCGCGTGAGCTTACAAAAGATGGTTTCGCGCACAAATCCTGCGAGCGACTACCACCTGTTTCAGTGGTGCCGTCATTATATAGGCGGCGAGGAATTGTTAATGCGGCTGATGACGTTGACTTTGCACGATATACCGCCTACGCTGTCAGGGCGCCCTTGCGAGAGATGTGTTATCGTATGAACTGTTGCTTCGGAAATTATGCTAGAAGGAAGTAGATTCGCGCTGAGATTGCGTCCAATCGCTTTTCTACGGAATTATTGTCGCTGTTGTTATGCTTAATAAGTGGTACTGGGGCCGGCATGATGTAACACAAGTTCTGTCGCGTTCCAAGTCCTCTGCCCGTGTTCATTCTAAGATCGTTTTATACCGACATTTTGTCGCTATTAACAAAATCGCTTAATTGCACGCGCGGGCCACAGGCGGAAACACACCGGCGGATATTCAGACGACTCCGCTCTGCCAAATGAGGTGTTTCGACTGCCTCTTGTCAAGATAGCGTTCCTTACTGATATTGCTGCTGTTACTCTGCCATGACGTGAAAATACAGCAATACAGCGTGTAATATATTAACTGTACAACAGAACACGCGTCGTACACTTACACACGGAAAGAATATTATGATTTCTTTTAATGTAAATTCTTTTCAGTTTTACCATGTTTTTCCAGTAGTCCGAGAATAGACTGTCAGTACAAGGTTTGTCTTGCTAAGAAACTTAAAGGGACTGGAGGGTCAGGTTGCCTGGAAATCGTGCTTGTTTTTTCACAATTTTTTATGACAAACTAAATAAATATGCGAAAATATTATTTTGACGTGTACTTATACAATATATAAAGAGAAGAAAAATATAATTTTAATGGTCAAATATTCAATATAAGTGTATAGTACATGCAGTTAAAATATATTTTTTCTTAAAATATATCGATTTTCTTTTCAAGCTCGTCATTTTGCAGTAATATCTTGACTCTCGGTGATTCAATTAAGCTGAAGTTTCCACTCTAAAAAAAGGCATGTAAAATATTTAATTGTTGCCGCTTTTCCGCGATGCTGATTGGTTCTCTCGCTTAGCTTCATGTGGGCTGCGGCTTGCTTCGTGTCGTTTGCGCCTGTCAAATTATCAGGCAAATAACTGCCATCGCGTTAGTTAGCTCATGAAGAAAAGAATACAGAAGAGATATAAATTATAAGAATAGAAGAATAGAGAATAGAAGGGTAGAGGAGAAAGAAAAAAAAAGAGAAAGAGAGAAACATATTATTTAGGCAAAAATAAGAGTAAGAATAAGGTAATTTTATAAGATAATTTAAAAGGTCATTGTAATGATAAGATGCTAAATAGCGAAACGCGCGCCTGTAATGTTCTAATGGGTAGAAAATTTCCGTAAGCTTGTCGTTATCGTATGAACCACTATAATAGAAACTGAGTAAAAATTAATGAAATTGCAAATATCTTAATGGAATATTATTAAATTTTCAGTTCTTTTATAATAAAAAATTAATATTTCAAAATTAAATATTTTCACGAGTTTGTCAGTGGTTCACACGATAACGATAAGCTTATGAAAATTTTCTTAAAATTCAGTTTAATTGAACCACCAAGATTTTGCAAAATGACAACCTTGAAAAGAAAAATTAAATATATTTTAACTGCATGTATCATACATTTATATTGAGTATTTGATCATCAAAATTATATTTTTCTTCTCTTTATATATTCTATAAATACATCAAAATAACACTTTCGCATATTCATTCAGTTTCTCATAAAAAATTGTAAAAAACAAGTACGATTTTCAAGCAATCTGACCCTCCTGTCCCCTTAACAAATTTCGTTAGAAATACAGTACATTTCGCTGGAAACACACAGCGCGAGTGTTTTATTGGCACATCTCACAGTTCTTAAAATATATAAGTAGTACATATGAAATAAAAAGATGGAATGAATTACTCGGCTGCAAAATCCTATAGTTGTATATAATATTATTAATAATTTTCACTACAAAATTCTTTCTGTGCGTACACGGTATCAGCGTATTTTCCTGTTCATGCATTCTAACTGACCCCACTGATCCAGCTGATCTAACTTATTCGAGTTTCCATTTCGTTGTTGACACAATCTGTCATGTCATAGGAGATAGAAGAAGAATTTGTCAATGATATTCTTGGTATTCCCTTATCGGTTACGTTTAACACACGTTTTCCTTTCTGCTCGGCAAATGCTTAATCGGTTAAATAACGACAAGTGGTTGAGTCAATAACCGTCTCGTTTGTCCGTGCACCGTATCGCGATTACTTTCGATATGTCTGCGTGTTTTCACGCCTCGTTTGCTTAATGTATCGCCAAGGAAGTCATGATTTACGGATTTGCGCGAGCACCGAACTGAAATATCGTACTGTGCATACACATCGTGTCCCGCGGGATACGGAATGTCACGCACAATGGGTCCGGGGCTCTTCTTAACTAAATCTAATATATTCGTTCTTCTTTTCTTCTCTGAGAAGAGTATACAGATGCACATGCGCATTTCGTTTTTATGAACAGAAAAGTACACGGTCGAGCAGAACGGATCCAATAATAGCCAGGCGTCGCTAACAATGCTGGGTAACGCCTTTGTGTGTGTTTTTTTTCTTTTTCTTTTGCTTTATTTTTGTGCACGTGATTTTCATTTTTACGTTTCTAATTGAGAGGAGAACGGCAATTCTCGCAATTCAGAACACATGATTAGAAGTTTATTGACAAGTATTCGGAGATTTTTCAAATACATTTTTTTTTTAATATTTTTAGATATCTTGCCATATATCTTTGCGTTTATGTCAAGAGAAAAAATGCGGTTCCATCTCAGATACGTGTTTAGATCATATCACTGGCGTTATGCTAACGACGGTTTATTGCCAGGCGTGTGCAGCCGATAATCAAACCCACGGCCGCGCGCGACGACGAAATGATATAAGCGATGGATGCACCTTTTTTTAACATCCTCTTAACGAGTTTAACGTTAGCCACGTTGTGTCATGGAAGTGTTGATTTCCTTAATAGAAACGGACGAGCTGTGCCTCGCCAATACGCGCTTCCACGTCGAACGTTTTCCCATTACGTGAGTTTCGCGTCATAAGAAAGCGCGAAATACGTTAAATTTCGGGCCAACTTGTTGCTGATAATCATGGCGCCAATAATCCATTGTTATTATGTCGGAATTCAATAAAAGGTATCTTACTGTAAGTCTCGTTTTCATGTAAACAGAGCCGGATCAATTGGATGCGCAATGGGAGATGCTGTCGGAAGAAGACGTCGAGCATGACATAAATCCGTCGTACGAAACAATGTCGTGTGTCGTCTAGTTTTCGACGTATTACACCATTTGATGTTTACGCGATCGTACTTGTGTATCGTGACTGGAAGCTTATGTAAAACAAAGTTACATTAAATATAACTGAAGGAAAAAACAAATACAATTAATGCGGCTCTATACTGAAAACAGATGCTCGAAAATTCATTTGAGAGATACAAAATTTGTTTTTGTATAAAGAAGCTGTATATACACAAATAAATTTTCAAGTATTTCTTTCTCAGTGTACAACGCAAACCATCATAATTTGCGAGGACTTGGGCATTTTTCACATACACTGGGTGTGTAGAGTTACCCATAAGTATATATATATATATATATATA
>NW_022639511.1:208164-236791 GCF_010583005.1 Odontomachus brunneus | reverse complement strand
TTCTATGTCAAAGTGCTGGAAATTTCAAGTGTTATTACTCGAAAAGTTCTTAACGAAAAAATATTTTATTATAGTATTTTGAAAAGCTCTCGAGATGTGCTATAAGAATATGCAATGAAAAATGGGGTGTTCCATTTAAAAAAATTAATGTGACTTTGACTTGACCTTCGCTACGCAACCCAAGGTCAAACTGATGTGATCAGTAAATACATCTTTTTAAACGCCACAACTTTTGTCTGAAACATTTTTTTTGTAAAACTTATATTTTTCCTGATATTCGGGCGTCCCGGTACTTTCCGAACACCCTGTATATATATATATATACACATACAGAGAGTCCTATTTTAAATGCCCCAGGCAAAAATCTCGAAAAATATGATAGATACGGAAAAATATTTCAAACAAAAGTTATATAATTCGATGAAGGACATAAGAAGGTACCATTGGTTTGACCTTGCGTGGCGCTGCTAAAGTCAGGTTGAGGTCAATTTTGCGTTTTTAAATAGAAACATATATTTTTTCATATGGAATTTTATTCTACGTAAAAAAACAAACAACTTTTGTTTGAAAACATTTTTTATGCAACTTCTATTTTCTAAGATATTTATAGAAATATCTACAAAATTATTGGTTTCAATAATTTTTTATTCGAATTCTATCAACTTTACCGAAAAATAGCAAGAGATAAAAATTATCTATTTTCTTCTTGTAGAGCTCTGAGAATTTTTTCAGAATTTTTAAAGTAACTTTTTAGTACAAAAAATGTAAAAAATGCAGTACTAAAAAGTTAATTAAAAAATTATATATATATATATATATATATATATATATATATATACACAAATATATAATATATATAAGATAGAATGTCTGTTTATTCTCTATAAGACTCCTAAACTCTTTGACCGACTTAGGACTACATTTTGCATAGTTATTTTCTAGAACTCTGCGGAAAATATAAACTACGCGAAACCACGACATACCTCCTTACCTTCTTCCCTTGATTTCACCTCTTTGATGTTTTATGATAACCCGAAGGTAATGTCGGATAGTTTAAACCATTAAATAATATGCTTAGGCGAAACTAAATTCTCATCGGCAGAAAAAAACATTCACGCAAATTCTTGCAAAATTATTAGAGAGAGGATCAGGACATGTCATTATCTTATTTATTGATAATAATTCAACCTAACTTCCGCTGTGTGATGAATTAAAGAGAAGGACCCACGCTCACCCACGGACGGTTTTCTCTCCCCTCCATAGTAGATCAGATATGTCGCAACTTACGTATCGAGACAGAGTCGACAGAAATAAGTATCCAATAAGAGGGGACGTTATATGCCATGTATTCACTCCTGTTGCAAAAGCGCGAATCGCACGCTCAGCGACAGATGGAATTAATATACCGATCTCACGGCCGCGGAACATCATTGTATTTCTGCGCAATGACCTTCCGCGACTTTTAATCGTGCAATTCAATCGCGAGCCGCTTTTCGATCGGCACACGTCAACATTATATTCGACATTTCCGAGGCAAGTGATTTAAATCCGTATTATAATCATTACTCCTCCTAGGTGAGGCACTCAGACTTGAATTCAGAGTTAGATAAAAATATTATTTTAGTTGAATCGCGATTACAAATATAATGCCACACACATCGTAAAAAATAAATCTTACTCTGAACAAAAATCTAAGTATTTCACTAAGTATCTCATGAGACAGGTTTCAAGTGATAACTAGACCCGTATTAAGGGGATGTTGAGGTTGAAAACTGTACCAAATGTACCAGAATACTGATATTTTTCTACAAAAGTTTACGTCGTATTGATTGCACAGAATTATAAATACTTTTACGCAATAAAAAGTACGTGCAAAAATAGGAGTATTGCTCAATATGTGAAGAAAAAATTTTCAATGTAAAATATCAAGTTGTCAGTTAGCATAATATTTGTCTAATTCAAAAGTTCTACATTTTGTACCTACCGAAAGTATATATCGAAAATATGAATGCTCCAAACAGAAAAATTTTTAAAAACATTGCTGTACCTCGCATCTTCAACTCAGAAACTTAAAAATATCGAAAATGTTTGCAGAAAGATTTCTACACATGCGTTAGATATTCTGCTGAATATAGTAAAACGTAAGATTTATATGTACAAGAAATATGAAAGGGATGATTGTATTGATAAAGATTGTCTCTAATGTCGTTATCGATATTTTTGAAGTTTGCCATCGACTTCAAGATTCCCTTAATAGTCATCGTTTGAAACTTATTTTAAGTGAGATACTCATACATAAATTTAGAGTTACGCGATACTCATAAGTTTAGAGTGAGATACTCATACATAAGTTTAGAGTTATGCAAGTTTTTCAGGGGAATCACGCGTTTGCAAGCGCAATGTCACGCATATCATATGCTTCAACAGGAAAACTCAAATCTATAGTAATATATGAATTCAAATCTGAGAATCTCACGCGAAACAAGTTTCAAGTAGCAAGGCAAGTTTCTATTAATACAAACCTTAAGCCCAGTTTCACAACTTACTTTAACCAGAATTAAACTCACTAAAGGCCAAACAAACTTGCACAATCGTATTATTTATATACACAAGGAAATCATGATCCATACAGTAAAAGGATGCCTCTTATATTAGACAGATTTTACATTAAATTAATCAATTTCCTTGTGCATATGAATAATACGACAAAGTTTGGATAGATTTTTAAGGGGATACTGAAGCTGAAAATTTTACCAGCAAAATAGTGACATTTTTCTGAAAAGTTTACGTCGTATTGGCTGTACAGAATTACAAATGTTTTTACGCAATGAAAGTATGTGCAAAAATAAATAGTACAAAAATAAATATAAACATCGTATAAAATATAAATATAATATAATATAAATGTATAGTATAAAAATAAATATTGCTCAATATGTGACGAAAACGAAAAAAATATTTAGTATAAAATGTTAAACTGTCAGTTAGTGTAATATTTGCCTAATCCAAATATGAATAGGATAGCGTGATTGTGTTAGTAACGATCTCTGCGTTATCGACGTCTTTGGAGTTTGCCATCAACTTCAATATCCCATTTAACGAGTTAAACTTCGGTTAAAGTAAGTTGTGGAATTGTATCTTAGTACGGCCCTTAGAACAAGGATAACTGAATTCAATCGATACGTTTCCGCATTCGCGCGAAGTGTTTTATTATACGGGCAATATTTCGAGACACAGTGTGTGTACCATTCACTTATCGAGCCGACCATACATTCATCATTGACGCTGTCGTTGTAGGATACGACGACATTGCAAGACGCGCGTCCAAATACTTTACCGGATCGAACTGCCAACGGACATGTCGCTTTGGGCAAAACCACGTCGATTGCGCGAGTATTCGCCAAATCCCTTTGTGTGCTGCTTCGACTGATCTTAATGCTATTCATATTCCTGCTATCAATCATTGCGGGAAACGCTGGGGCGGTTGGCCGAGCAGCCGACGGAACAGGACCGATCCGATTGTCGTTTGATTTTTAATACAGCGTAATTGTGCGCGCAATTATGTACGCAAGTATGTACGTATAACTTCCGCGTATCCGTGAGAGCATCAGATATTACTGAGATTGTATCATATTGTTTCTCGATAGTACGCTGGAAATGCCACGTAGCTCGAATAATTGTTCAACGGAGCAATTGAGATTGATGAAACTTGTTAAAAAAAGGGGAAAAAAGAATGTAATCAATATGGTGCGCGCGGAGATATTGTTAATAATGTCGGTACGATGAGAGGAAATATTACTGAAATATTTGGAACCGTACTCGCAATTGAATGGGATATTTAAAGCTGCCAATAGAGGTTAAAAATATGTATGATTACAACTGGACGTTCGTAAAATCGCGATTCATCACTGACGTCGTTGACACCGAATTGCCATTCTTGCGAAGGAACTCAGTTGCACAGGGTCGCATAATCTACACTTCTTACAAATTTTTCATTAATATTCATTGTGTAAGTGTTAATGTCAGCGTATTTCTCAAGCTGAAAGTGACGTCTGAGTCTCCTCAGGATTAAGTGTAATTATTTGTTCGCAGATTTTAACGAACTCTGACGCACACATGCGCGCACATAAATGTTCAGCACGAGTAGTATAAAATTGTTATACGCCATTAACGAGCCGTGACTTATATCGTTAAAGAGGAACGAAGAATTTGAAAAACCGCCAATATTTGAAATTCCGAGCACATAGCTGGCAGCCCGGCGCGATACAGATATTCGTACGAATATATGTGGAAATAATGTGTCATCTAAGCAGTATATCGATGATTCATCGCATAGAGCTTTATCGCAGGAATTGAGTGGCCTGAAATTGGCGGCCGTTCCGGTGCGATCCTTATGAAGTCCAATATCACGACGATGAATACCACCAGCCCGGACCTCGGCTTCGGCGAAACCTTGTCACTCAGGAATCTCGTTACGTAATATTTCCCCAGGTCAGCTGCCACCGTTTCTCAGATTTATTTAAGATTTATATATTACGGCGCACGCATAATATTTTACGGAGCAGTCCGGAAACTCGCGGATTATGCCGGCCAAAATTAACTGATTTATTCATCAGCATATATATATGGTTTACCGGATCATTTCCCTCCAAGAATGTTAAAGAGCGAAATTTGCCGCATTACTCTTTTCGTTTATAGTTTTTTTTTCTTATTTAAAGTTTGTCTCATTAGTTTTCATTGGTAATTATCCTCATTTTTCACGCGTGTACGAGATATGTAAAATTTCAAACCTTAATTTCACGTAAAATTCGAGCAAATTTTTCTTGTGCGTCATAATTTTCACGAACACGCTATCTTCTCCACAGAACTTTTCATCATGATGTTCAACTCAAAGCTTGATATACTGGCGATCGTCTCGGAGCGCTTCCCAACTAATTATGTATGCCGAACGATCGCTTTTGCATAATTTCGCGTCCAGTCATAATAAATTCCGAGTTTTTTTTCTTCTTAAACAACTTCCATACGTAAGTTGAAAGAGCGCGCGCAAAGTGCCACTTGTCAAAGTTGTGTGAAAACTTAAGGTATGTCCCAGGTGTGGAGACGTAATCTACCAGGAAGACCAGTTATAGCTTGCATAGCGTCAGTAACGCGCGGAAATTCAAATTAACGACTCGGTTGCAAAAGCACGCAACTACATTCGGTTTCCGTGTACAAAGGAGTTAAGACACTTCGCTGTAATTATTTTACTCTGTCACATGACGATCGCGATTTGTCCGACGCGAACGTCCAGCACACCAGTCGTTACAGAGTAATAGATAAAATTATGACAAAAGTGAAAAGCATCCAGATATTTACATTTTTTCTTTTCTCTGCAAAATAGAGGAAATTAAATCATTCAGACGTTTTATTAGATTATACTGAAATAGCTGATGTCATTATATAAAAAATGTTTCGAAGGATAATCTCTCAATTTCTCTTCTTATGTATGAAACGTCTTATTGATTACTTGAAGCCTGGAGTAATCAGTAATTAATAGCCGCAGTTCTCGATCTGTTGGAAAATACTGGAGTTACAATTAGAGAGACCTCTTATATCTCAGGAGAGTGTATGATCGGTCCTTGTCGTCTATCGATCGTGTCTCCTATGGAGCTGTACGCCCATCGCCATAATTACGTTGCCTCAACCGATATGAACCAAATTGGCCATTTGGCAAGTCGGCAAGCCACGAATCGATGTAAGCGAGAGACAAGGGCTTGGAGTGTATTTAATAAAATAATCGAAATTCCCGAAATACAATTGAAAGAAAAATGTCCCGGTTAAACGAGTCGTCACGTCGTCAATTATTTCAACATTGTTCTCTCTCTCTCTCTCTCTCTCTCTCTCTCTCGTCAATAAGAAATATATTATATGTAACAAATGTACCACTGTCATAGTAACGTACGAATAAAGTACCGTATTGCGTGAAGAGAGACGCATGCTGCGACTAAATCGCAATTAAGAAAAACTACCTACGTATCGCGCTTCGAGCAGGAAGTCGATAATTTTATAAATTCTTATCTTTTGTATTGTCGCATCTTTTGTGTTGGCGTCACATGGTGTCTCGCTTTACCAAGCGTGCAAGGATGGCTGCCTTATTCGCGTTTATTTCGCATTACATCACATATGTATGTGACAATTAACTCATAACATGCTGCGTCGTTCTCATGGATTTCTTATTCGACTCTCTCACACATGTTGTTTTCTTGCAATAATAAAATTGCGATGCGCTATTATAAAACGCGCAAGATTCCGGGTAGAGGCACGTTCCATTTTACGCAGATTTCAATTATTACCGTATGTGTGTGTGTGTGAAAAGCCTACTTGATAGTCTTGAACACAATAATTAAGAAGATTTGAGCTTCCCTTGCAATGATCGATCTGCGTCGGCTCTCGTTGTTCTGGGATTATTTCGTATAAATAAAAAAAATCTCTCTAGAAATTCAAATCATCATCAACCAAATTTCGATTACCTTTGGTAAGACACAATTTCCCGTTAATATCGCCGATACTATCGTGGTGACGCAAATGTCGTTTATACAGACAATGCAATAACAATCCGTTAACTATTTGGAAGCGAGAAAGTGCATGAACAGTTGCAACTGGGTTAATGAGCGCGAACAAACATTCGCAATACCTCTTTAAGCTTACGTCTGCTTTGCGGTGTACATATGGTCTCGGGTTGCACTCGCATTTTATGCGTTTTCAAGGGGTTTCTAAATAAAAAGGGCGTATTCATGTCGGGTTAGTTTCTTCCTTCGCAGTCTGCCAGATCGTGACGCTTCTTATGTATACTAATGAAAATACGTATAAATACCGTTTCTCAGATAATATATATCGTACAGAGAACTCACGCTCGTGTGGTGGCGCACATCGAAATACTGAGAATATTTCATATCTGGATGCTTTACACTGCCGCCCTGAAGTTTGATATTAAAATATTAAAACGCCGCTTCAACATTATTTCTAAAGTAATAAATAACGAGCAGATAAAAGCCAAACGTTGCAGCTTCTCTCTTGTAAAACTAACACTGTGCATATTTGATCGTACTGTAACGATGATGAGGTGAAAACATCATTGCTTAGACATATCTCTGAGCCTATTCTATAACTATTAACGACAGTGCGCACTGAGAACAAACACTTGAAGATTTATTCGTGGGATGTAAGATCCGTTATTGTATTAAATAAAATTTATTTCGCGGTGAATAAATTTTCTCACAAACTAATTTCACAAATATAAATAAAGGAAGGTATAACTTTTTAAGGGTTTCGCTATATTATAGTGAAAAATATAATTTAATTAACGTTTTGTGATGCAATATTATTTGGTTCAACTTTGAATTAATTTTTAAATTATTGAAGCATAATTGACAGTGTTTCTATAACAACGTGAATAACAATTTTTTTCCATTTTATATATATACCTTTTTTTCTTAAGCCTGGCGTTATTATACTAGTAATTTCCGATTTTTAAGAAAAATACATAAGAAAATATAAATATAAAACGGTCCTCGAGCAGTCGCGAAACCCTTAAAAAGTTAAACCCTCCTTTTCAAGTATCTCTCGTTCTCAGTGTGTCATTATAGTTTTGTCATTGTACGGCCTTTCTATTATATATTATATCTGCGCAACGACAAGGCATGAAAAGTTACAAAATAAGCTTGCTAAACATTGATTTCTCTAGCCAATCAAGTGAAACTAATTTCAATCAAATAACGATTATATTGCGCTTCATTACTGCATATACAACTCGGTGATATACAATTTGGTAAATTTAGTATGGTAAATGTTAAATAGTAAATATGGTAAATTTATCATTGTGCGATGGGACATACGATGAATTGTAAATGACACTCTTCATTTGTTGGTCACCGAAGCGTATCTCTCGAGGCTAATTATCGGCCACGTGAGCGCGATATGTACGTATAATTATTTTCAAATGATCTCTCTCTCATATTTTCCCGCAGTATAACGCGATATCTCGCGAGGTTGCAATTCGTTAACTAAAATCAACGTGCAACCGAGATAATAGCAGCTATTAGCACTCAATTTAACGACTCGCTCGGCTTCAAGCCGCATTCCAGCGTGAGTAGATGTTCGTGAGTATCGTAGCTACAATGACTGATCCATTTGGCAGGCGCGAAATCTTTTCAAAACACATCGACAGCGGTGATCCCCCCAGTATCGGTGAGTCGGAGTGCGGTATCAATTTCGTAAACACTTCATTTTTATTATCTCAATGTGTATTTGCGAGCATGCAACACGTTACTTAATAGTCGTATTACCTCAGCGTAAGAGGTGAGAGAGCTGCCCGACTCGGTGGTTTAACTCATACAAATTCGTTTATCTATTATTTGTCGCAAGTATCAGTCTCGGCAAAGAAGTCTCATGGATTCCTGAACAAGATACGGACTTCGCGACTATCTCAAGTTCAGAATTGCCGTCAAACAACTAAAACTGTATTATCTCTAATTGTAGAGACAGATTGCCCGAGAGGGCAATTTGTCTAATAATATTTCGATCCTCGACGGAAAATCTCTTGTTTCTTTTTTCGCAATCTTCCGGACGCCCTTCAAGATGTACTTTAGATCCCTGCCGCCTTTGTCTCTGAGTATCCGCGGCCAAGTATTATTTCTTGGACGTTATCCTTATAAATATGCGTATAATTGTGCGGAAATTGGATCTACCTTACGCTTATCACCGTTTGCCTAGGACACATATCGGTTATCTAAATTATTATGTCCCGGGGAACACGTCAGTACGGGAGTTACAGGGATTGTAAATACATGTGCTCGAGGCACATGCGGTAAAATCGATCCACGTACATATACGATTAACCCTTTCGTTCCGGCGTACGCGTGCACGAGTGTGTTTTCTCAGTACAGAAAAGTCCCTATTTTGTTGATAGAGTAAAATATGTGTAGTCTTATAAAATAATTGTCTAAATGTTAATTAAAAACCGAGTCTAAATAAAGACAATTGTTCTTCTAACTATATATTATATTATTTTAAATTATACATTTATTGACATTAATAAAAACAATTTAATAGTAATAATGATAGTCCTAGTATAATATTCCTAATAATATAATTGCGTGTGATAAATTTTAAAACATGGAATAACGCATAAGTCGACATCACAATATTCACATTGATAGCTGGTTTCACATTTTTTATCTTTATTTTACTATAATATTTATTATCACATTACTGAACGCAAGCATACATAAGAACAGTTGTTTTAATACGCATAAAACATAGTATCCAAATGATTGTTGCGATTATGGTATAAAGTATCGAGAGCCGACTAACGTCGACGCTAGGATCAGGCTTGATACGTGGATGCCGGCATTAGGAACGAAAGGGTTAAACAGAGAATAATCTTTTCAATGAGGCCAAATGCCCCTTGCTCACTTCTCGATGCCGCGGTGGATGGTATTCTCGCGACGGATTCCACGCACTTCTGCCTGTAATTGGTGTCTCTGCGAAGACAATGAGTATCTGTGCCTTTGTCATGTTGTCTGAAATGTTCGGGGCGATAACGCTCTACGGTCCCACTAGATCGCCGATGCACAACCCTGTCTGCTTGAAGAGCGGTATTAACCTACATAAGATGTATCTAATCAAAGTCTTGTTATACTCTCGACGCAAGTTTCTCGACTTATATTTCGGAAAAATAGGGAAGGAACATTCTCTAAGTAACTACAAAAATTATACTTGTCACATGAAAATCGTGCTCATTATTATGCTTATTTCATTTAATCTGTTACTTTTATCACGGCAGAATAGCGGACAACAAGCGGAGGCAAGAATATAATAAAGTGCCCAGAATAGCAACATTGTACATCGGGCATATATCGGACTTCTTTCTGTTCGAATTGTCGCAGCCAAGAGCGCTTCGCAAAAAACAACTTGGAAGAATAGTTTGTCGTTTGATGGGCAGACGTGTAGTCAGGCGAGATAATCGATTTTGCGCTTTGGCTCGTTTTTTATCGCACAAACGTCATTATACACGTTCCAAGAACGAGACCTCGATCCTCGACGGAAAAACTCAAGTCGCGGGTAGCTCCGCCTGCTCTTTTGCAAACAAATATTTTCTCGAATGTGCGTAATCGGTATAAGCGTGAACGAGGCCCGGACATCTCAAGATACAACAGCTACGATCCAGTTAAAGCCAGTCGGATCCGACTGGCCTGGTGAAGCATTTGGAATACGGGTTGTTTTGGGATTTGCCTCGTTTTCGCTTATCCAAAATGCGGCTTATATCAAGAATAATAAACAAATATGTCTTGAATGATGTCTTGCGAAAAAGAAAGAAAAGAGTTGCAATTAATTTCGAAAGAGTGACTTGCTCATCACGATAATAACGACTTTTACGTCAAGTACGTTCATTTCTTGTTCTTTTCTTAATATTTTTGCTCGGATTTTTCCTTCGGAGAATGTAAGATTTTCTTTTTCTTTCTGAGGAATATAAAAATGTTTAAACACAATGTAATTGTTCTCAATATTCTGATGATAACTAGCCGAAGAGCTCATGTTCAGTATGCGATCTTTTGCACGTGCCACGTCGACCAATACGGCTTTTTGCCAGGCAACTCTTTCAGAAAGAGACGTAGTTGCTCCTGAAGAAATACGCCACGAGGAATATACCGAATAAGGTCAAACCGCTGCGAAGAAAGAATATAGCTGATCGATCGAGCAACACGTGGTTCAGATGTACCAATGTTTGCTATGGAGCTAAAGTGGACGAAAACTAATCCGTATGAAATGTCTTACGCAATTGTCAAGAATACTTTTCGCAAATATTTGCGCGTTGCTATGTGACGTTACACGCGTAAAACTGTAACCGCGCAGCTCGAGATCACTCTGATTTTCTAATTTTTTTGTCAAATTCACGGCGATGAACTCGAGAATATATTCTGTCTCGCAACAGTAGAAAGACAGTTGTGCGGAAAATGATTAGAAACTCCCTGGCAAAGTGGAATGTGACTTGTGATGGATAAAACTTCTAAAGGCGGAGCTTTTAAGTTCATTTAACCAAGCTCAATTTAATCGGTCGATTGACACATTAACTTTCATAATATTAACAATAAGGATTTCTCAAGTAATACATATTACTTCGAAAAATGATATATTTTAATAGTGGAAACCAAGGAAAAACAAACAATTTTATAAATAAATATCGTAACTTTGTGTAACTTTGGCCCAATCAGGATAACTTTGACTCAAAACATTTATTTTCCATGAAACAATTACATACAGTCAAATATGGAATATCACATCAGCGGCAAAGTTATCCCACGTCATGGTAATTTTGTTTACAAACACACATTCAAACAATTTTTGTGGCCGTCATAAATTTGAAAAAAAATTGTACCACTCACTTAAATCTTTCCTTTTTTCTTGCTGAATACGGAAAAACGGATTACCGCAATAATAATCAAACAATCTTTATAATATTGTCATCAAACAGTAGAAAAAAACAAAATTTTAGGCTAAAGTTACGGCACATTAAATAAAACGTCAATTAAGAAGAGAAAGAGAAAGGGAAGGAAGGATTAAGTTTCAATACTTACGTCATTAGGATCTATAGGAAAAACTATTTTAACTATAATAGACAAGCGCAGTTTGTGCAAATAAATCCACCAGAAAATTGGCGTATTCATGCAAAAAAAACGGACAATATTGGATGCATCAGTTATCGTTTCTAAAAATATCCGATATGCTGAACGCATTATCATCTTTTTTGCGTCTTTACGTCCACAGTAAATGCTTGTATTTAGAGCATACATTATCACAATTAAAAATAATACGTTAACTATACGACAGAGTTGGGAAACAACAAAATTTACTTCCCCCTAATATTCTTAACACATCGAATTCTAACATGTAACAAAACTATTTACACGTATATTTTGCACAATATAGAAGTATGTAAGTAAAGATAGAAAGAGAAATACGCGCCCAATAAAAAGATGTAAAGATTTAAGTTTGGCGAGAAAAAGAATTAAAAGGGGTGCTCCAACGTTGATATGTGACAATATAAGAGCGTTACCAGGAAAATTCATATGGTAAGAGAGAGAATTTGTTCTTACGAGAAAGTCATTCCATGTGGAAATTGAGCAGAATAGGGAGTTTCCGAATTATATGTTGTGTTCCTCCAGAAAAATCATTAGGTAGAGAAAAGCATCCAGTAGCCGACACTCGCCAGCATTCACCATTTTTCACCAGGTTTTCTTGCTGGAACCCCATCAAGTGCATCAAAGTTTACAGACATTTATTAATTATATTACTTATTTGTTTTTCTGAAAATTTCCATCTTAATATCCGCACAAGAATGCCGAAAATAGGCAGAGTACTGACTAATGGATGTTCTCCCCTACTCACGAATAACAAGGTAGTAAAACATTTTGCTATTATTGAAAACAAACTCACTTTATTCAAATACAATTGAATTTGGTCATGAGAGGTGGGAGAATTGTACAAATTAGTGAAAAAATAGCGGTTGGTAGCGCAAAATTTTAGAATCCCGAGAAACATTGGTACTTCATCATACTTATGATTGTCACGCATACAAAGATTCGCTCACATTTTTACGATATTTTATCACTAAACGAAATAAGAATTATCATTACTAAACTTATACTTAACTTATTATTATAAACTTATCGCGCGATCGATTATAATCCAAATATACTTACGCAGATATATTATAACACAGATTTTTTTCTTTTAGTCGGTTTGATATATACACACACCGACACATATACAATGTAATTATGTAGATATATTATTGTTATCATATTATATAAGATAACACAGATTCCTTTTTTAAAGTCGGCTTACTATACGATAAGAACGATAAATACTGGATACATCAAATTTCGATATTTTTCTACGTAATTTTATTTTTTCTTATTTAATAGTATCATATGATAAGATATGTATTTTTGAAGATCGGCTATAAGATAAATACCGCTTGTAGATAATGTTATATATTTAGCGATATTATTATAGCGATTATTATTATACTTATAATAGTAAATAATATCGCTATCGGTTACGTTAAATTCGCAATTTTTATGGTATTTGAAAGATAGTCGACGCGTCTTTATCAATCTTACTTACAAATTACGACATTCAATTACTCTCTAGAAATTATCGTGACATCTTTACATTATGACACGAGGTGATTGTATTTCCTTTAAGGATACAATAATTAACTAGTTGGTTAATACTTCGTAAATATTCTTAAGAGACTAATTTCGAAACTAAATATTTTTTTAGAATTTTACTTATTACTAGATATCAGGTAGAACATTTTTACAGAAAATAACTAACATAATTATACTACTAAATACATATAATACATTGTACTTAGACGGACATTGGCATTCAGTCCGTACAATTAGGTTCGTCGGAAAAAGAAAAACACCGGTACCCTTTAGCCTATACATCCCAATCCAGATAACATAATGTCTAAAATCGGGACATAAGACGTCTTAAAGATCATTTTTAAAATGTCTTTCAGATGATTTACGTATAAATGTCTTTAAGGCGTCTTAAAGATTATCTTTAGATATTATGTTGTCTAAGAAATCACCATACTCAAATTTCGCGAGAGCGTAAAACGAATTGAACAAGAAAATCTCATATGGTTTTGCAATAATTATCGAAATATTAATTAAAGAAAATTTGTAAATGAACACGCTTGATATAGTAGATGAGCAAAGTCTGCCGTTGTGCACAAAAAAAAGTTTGGTTGAATTAACGAAATATCTGGTCGAATATGAACGATCCAGAAATTCCCGATTGAAGTAACCCGAATTCTATGAAGTCAACCAAAAATCTTGTTAACTTAAACAGAATTCGGGTTATTTTAATCGGAATTTCTAGATCGTTCATATTTAACCAGATATTTGGTTAATTCGACCAAATCTTTTTTTCCGTGTATACTTATCCATTTAGTTAGATCAAATTGAATAAAAAAGTCATATATCATTTTGCACATAACTATATAGATTCTTAGTTATTAATTAAAGTACGTTAGTGCATTATCGCGGACAATCATACACCAATCTTCTTTAATTAATAAAAACTAAAGATCTACGTAATTATTTGCAAAATGTTAGAGGACTTTTTAATGCAATATAATCTAGTCTATAAGCGCAAGATGGCAAGCGTCGCTGTCGCAACTCATCTGCTGTACCGCGCGTGATCATTCGTCAATCTTTTCTGATTAATATCTCAATAATTATTGCGAATATCGCAAAACCATATGAAACTTTCAATCCGTCCTACGCTTTCGCGAAGCTTGAGTACAGTGATCTGGGATAGAAATTAACGATTCATATATGTAAATAAAATCTCTTGGTTGAGTTCATCGACGCAATTGTTGGGAAGATTAACGCTCTACATATACTCTACAAATAAGAGTACTAAGTATAGAGAGAGATATGCCACGAATTACAATATATTCTGCATATAACAATAACAACAACAACAATAATAACGACAATTATAATACCTATTGATTCGAAAAGAAATCAGATATGCGCTCGTCCTGTTCCATTATCGTCAAAATGGATAATTTTGTGTTATCAAGGATAATTATACTATGTAAGTATAACATGTCTATATAGAAGTCACCCATCGCGTCTCATGCATTGATTTGACAATTTTTTGTTTAATTAATATTTCAATATTATTGTGATTGCGTTTGTACAAAGTGATAAAGGGCTTTTCTGTACAATTTTAGGATCTGTACTTTATAGGAACGTTGCTACATTTCAGTTCGAACGTCCTGTATAACATTCATATTAAGTATATTCAAAATCATGTAGCTCACGATCAATATTAAAACAATGTCGACTAATGAGATAATAATGAGATAATGTGAAAATATTCCCAATTTTTTTAAAAACTAAATTTTTTTGGTTGTACCATGCACATCTATTACGTTAAATTATTAAAAAATACAAAATTTATTAATCTTAATATAAAATCGGGCACGTCTCTCTATTTCTTATTTTTGGTCTTGAATATTCCGTAGATGCTCGACATATATCATCACATATTAGATATATTAGGTAGGTATGTATAAATGTTATATATATATATATATATATATATATATATATATATATATAAATATACATGAATACGCACATATATATAAACGTTTATATTATATATGTAGAAATATTTTAACATTATATATCAATAATTACGTATCATTATATGTCAATAATTACAATATATATATCTATATGTATTACAAGTATATAAACATTCATTATCTATAACCTTAGGGATACTCAAAAGAATAGCGTCACTGTTTGAAAGGTTTATAAAAGCTCCCTATCTGAATATTAAAAAGTGACATTGATTAAAAAGCAATAGTGAATTGAGTTGGCTTTTATTTTGTGAAAAATTCTAATAAATAATAAAAGATGCCGATTTCGCAGATAATAAGAATGTATTTCTATATTCACCTTGACCAATATATCAATAGTAGCAAAAACATCCTCCATTAAAGAAAATGTTTTTTTCTTTCTGAGTACCCCTAAAACACACATATATCGATGAAATCGCGAATTATCATTAAAACGACCGCGCAAGTATTAATTTAAGCAGCGACTGTTCGCTTGCAGCTCGATTGCAACTACAAACAAATAAACTAAATCTCACATATCACAAGATATTATCGCCCTATACTTCTGGTAACAATCAGTTCTCCGCGAAAAATTCAGTTCGTCTGACAATACGTTCCAGTACCCAAACAAAATGCTCATAATCCATCATGTTAATTTCATGATTACCATTTCGTACTACAAAACTACGTACAACATAGTGCCTTCTTTCCTTTGCCTCGCAAGACATCAAACGACAGATTCGAATTGAGTGACGTTTGGCATTTCCGCAGAGCTTACATTTACTGTGACTAGCGATTGATCAAAACTCGCGCATCTATTTATCCTTATTACTGATACGACAACATCGCTGGATGAGATCTTCACGGCTGGTGTAAGTGTCCGTATTGTCCTTCAGCAAAATAACCGATCTTCGTCGTTTCCAGCGTAGCTCATCTCGTAGGTTGTTCTCACTTTATTCCAGCGTGCCGCCGGAGAGTTTTGTCGCGTACAGATTTAGTGCCTTAAAGAGAAAAGTTTTTTATTTTAAACTTCGGCTCTCTCCTAAAAGTCTTTCTACAATGTCGTTGTAAAGCGAGCGGGTATAGTTTCCTGCCACGCTGAATAAAGCAAAGATCGCATAGCGTTAACGCGATTGATAGAATCGACAATCACCTTGTATATCAATGCATATTGTTCTTTCGTTTGAACTGCGCCAGCACGGTCTTTTCTGATAGTGTAAACGACCCTCGGCATGTCCACGGTCCTCGTAATTTCATATTGTCTAATTCCTAAATCGAGAGCTATTAACGTGCCGGTACGTCCAGTACCGGAACTGCAGTGGACTACGATGGGTCCAGGACCTCCTCGATGTAGTGCTCTCGCCTCGAGAAGCACCGCTATTAGACTCGCGCCGTCCGACTCAACGTCACTCAGCGACCAGAAGTACCAAATATGGTATACTTCTCGAAATGTATTGTTTTCCAGGTTCTGCAAAAGCTGTCTAATTAGTCACATTTCCCAGACAGAACGTTTCGACATATTCGTCGCCGAATATCTTCCTGCTAAAATCTAACTACACTCTAACGAAATATCTAACACCTACCACCCAGACAGTGCACTAGTTTCTAAAAAATATCTCAAAAGCGTTCTAAAGGCATCCGGTTTTTTTTTATGTTTTTCAAACGTTTCTATACCGTCTTTTAAAAGTTTGTGTCGTCTGGGTAGACACTATTCATCCACGAATCTCGATTGCGCTATATTATATTTTCAATTAACAAGACTTGTTGCAAAACGTTTATACAAAATTAAAAATACTGGCTAATCTCAAATGGAAACTGACAAAACAATTGATACGGTATCATCGGCATTATGGTATTATCAGTCGTCAAGGCAGTCTTATCTGTCTTAACGTTCTGCATACTCCTATTATCACCAGTTGACGTAATAATGCAATTAACAATGCTCTTTACCTTCAAATGTAACATGGAAATGGCGTATTTCTCTTTGGTTTCTCGCTTTTTCAGGGTGACTTGAAAGTCACCGTAAAGTCGATGACAATCGGTCACTTCTGAAGGTGGGATGTACTCTGTGCACTTTTCCACCCCATTCTCGACCAGGTGAGTTAACATGATAATCACTTTACAATGCTGCTCCCAGATCATCCTCCAGAAATCGATCACGGTCGTGTCTAATGGTGCTTGGCATGCGATGTAGTACTTTACGGCGTTCTTGGGTCCCTGAGACATCAATATGCGTTAAATTACTATATGTTATTAATATGTTGTATGTGTTGTATATGCATTATGTATATATATTACATTAATAAGATATTACTCTCAAAAAAATATAATCGTTATAAATACATTTTAAAGGCACAATAGTATTGTTCTGCATTAGAAGAGAATTTTTGAATACTAGGATATTTTTTTTTGGTTTTAAAAACTTTTCTTGAAGCCATATGAGAGTATTTCGCTAAGGATGAGATTATATTTATATGTGTGTAGTATTGATAATATTATATTTCATCATTGTGATTTAATTTGTATAATTGTAATTATAATTATATATAATATACAATTATATAATTATGTTATTAAGATCTCGCAAAAATTAAATAAAGTGAAATAGTCGATGAATTTATCGACTGAAAAAATTAGTGATTTTACAATTATCTGAAAAGTGGCAGAAATACAGATACCACTCTGTATTAATGAAAGAAATATGGTTGAAAATATGGCGAGGTCTTAATGCGTTCTTAAAAACGATACGCAGGGTCGTAGCATTGTTCTCCTCAACAAAATACATCACGCGACACTTTCCATTTATTCACGGACGATCATCGAGCCACTTGTAGCACGACCATTTTCATTAGGACGCGCAATGTTTTCGAGGCATTGCACGATCTTATCGAGTGCCGAGTGAAATTAATTGCACGTCAGACGGTGTTCCATTGGCCGCATTCGGCCGCGCATTAGTGCCCGGACGCTGTGTAATTGTAAGACATATATACGTATGTATATAAGGATAGAAACGCATCACGAATGCGATCGACTGTATTCACGATACATGAGGCAATCCCGACCGGAAACGCCGCCGCGGAGTACGTTTGTCGATCGAGGGATTCATCTCTAATGGATTCCTCGTCCGTTTCCATCGTCTCCCATGCGGAAGAAATTCTAACATGTGTGAGATTAATGGCTCGCAGGATATATCGTTGCTTTAAAAAGTTGCCTTAAGAACGCACGGCGACTTTGATGGATTTTCGCTGTCGCATTGTATATGTCAAACAAAAGTTACTCGCAATTACATTAAAATTTGCTCGAAGCATCGCGTTTGGAAACAAAATTGTTCGTTGCGTAAAACGTTACGACACGTATGGCGCGTAACGCGTTTGCGATATCCCCTCGTGAATTTATGCAACAGAAGGAAATTCCGCAGACAGTTTTTTTCTTTCTGCTCGGATATTACTATTGTTTACGCAGATAGACCAGGATTCAGAAGATTTTTGAAGTCATTTGTTTTAATTTCTTGTATCCACTCACCATTCTCTCTCTCTCTCTCTCTATTTTTTCTCTTTTTCTTTCAGAATGTCGCTTCAACGAACGACTTTTTGCTCTTCTTCGAGGGTTCTTTCTACTTCGTTTGAAATGTATGAGAAACACGCGTAATTCCAGACAAACGATCGCTCTGTAATATAATCTTACACATGCGAGCGATTAGCCTTTGCCTCTCTGACCCCGTTTTGTGAAACGTCGCGATTAAAAGACGAACTAGTTATTCCGCGAACAATTCCCGACGCTTCCGCGTCTGCGTTCCCAGCTTACGCGATACAATGCGCTCACTTTCCCGCCGGTACGTTACGCAACGTTCTTTTCCCACGCGTCGCGCGTAAACGCTTTGCCGGTCTTTAACACTTTGACATTCGCTCTGCATCATTGCTGACATAATACGCGAGATTTTGTATAGATATAAAATACAGAACTCCCACGCGTATGCGCGCTAACTGTCTGCTCAAACATCTGTTAACCCTTTAAGTCATAGTATATCATATATGATATACCTTTTTTAGAGCAGTTTTTACGAATTTAAACTAATTTGTAGAGACTTCGAGGCGGTAAATGTGGATTCATTGTGAAGCTTAGATTTCCTTCTAACAGAATCATTTGCATAGAACATTAAATTTTGCAAATTTAATTATTTATAAACAAATTAATGTAGTAAAATGGTATTTTCTTGAGAAAAATTTATTTTTCAAAAATATTGTAAAGTAAACCTATGGAATAAATGGCTTGGTTGATACTTTTTGAGCTGTAAATGATGACACAACCTCAAAAATTTCAAAATTCAAGATAGCGAACTCAATATAGCGAGCTAAAATACCAAAAATCGGGATAAGTTATATTTTTTTCCGTAAAAGAGTGAAGTTGAGTGAATAACTTGAATTTAAAAAAGTGATTTCGAATTCGTGATCAACGACGCCAAAAACCTTCGGATACTAATTTTCACGAAAATCGAGAGTTTTAAAATTGTTGCCCGCCATATTGGATCCGCCATCTTGAATTTTCAAAAACTTTAAATTCGTAATTAGCGACCCCAAAAATCTCCAAATATCGATTGAACAAGGGAAAAGTTTGTGCAGAAAAATTCGTGACTTAAAGGATTAAACTGACGATATTATTGATATTAACTGGTATCGCACCGATAAAATACTCTCTTTTGCGTGTATAAAAATAGAGAAAAACGCGTTACACTGTAAATTCCAATAAAGACGATAAATTTTATTTTGAATTCACTGTGATAATTCTTGCCACGACCGGAATTTATTCCACTGAAGTGTGCGAATACATTATTTCCTGGCAATAATACTTACTCGTTGCGAGTTTGCAAAGTATAAATTCTCGTCGCAAAACGCAGTTTGAAAACCGCTGATCTATGCAAATACCGTCGGTAATGTACTTCTCGCTCTTCTTCCTCTCTGAAGTACGAAAGTCTTTATTCAAAGAAGATAAACTCGATTTACGATCTTGGTATTACGTGCTGCTTGGACACACACTTGGATCATCTTATAGCTATAGATAGAATTACTAAAAGAGAGAGAGAGAGAGAGAGAGAGAGAGAGAGAGAGAGAGAGAGAAAGAGAGAGAGAGAGAGAGAAATCACGGTTAAAGACAAAACTGATTATCACTTCATTATTTCTGACGTAAGTAATTTCGTGTTATTTACTGAAACAACAATTTTCTTCGCTTTCCACGTAGCTTGTGTAACCCGGAGACTACGTCAGAAGGAAATTATAATCGCGACAATACGGAAAATCGTGGAGTAACGCGGACGTAAATTTGCATAAGTTCGCGACCCAAACTCCCGGATTTATCCGCAAGAAAACAAGACGACCGTGAGCTTCGCAAGCTACCTTTTATTTCTCGTTTCTCGGCTCGTTCGCTATTCATCTGAAAATTAATTAGCTCAAGCGTCTCCCGTGGACCCCCAATTTCCGGAAACAACCGTGATTCAGGGCTCAGCTGCGAGCTTCGGTTATCGTCGTCTGCGGTGTCTCGTGTTCCGTCGTCGTAAATATCGGGAAAGCGTGGTCTTCAACGTGGCTGTCGTGTGTACGGTGACAAAGGGGATCCTCGTGGACCACACGATCGAGAGATCGGTCCGACTAAAACGTCTCACTTACCCGCACGTAACTGGCATTGATGTACTCAGTCATCGCGTCATTGTTTAGTCTCTTTAGCGATACCCTCGTCTCCGGAAACGGTATCACGTTGGCGTATCTGTTCTTCAACTCCGCGCCCGGGGGCAGCTCGTCTATCTCCGCCCAAAACTGAGGTATACTCAGGAACTCCTCGTTGATTAGGTTAAGGTCGTTATAGAAATATAAAAGCCCGGTGAAGTTCAGCGGGTGGGATGGTATGGTGCTCTGAAACAAGGGCGGGTCTTTCACAGGAACACTTCGCTCGCAGAGTACACATGTCCTTTCTACCGAGCCCTCGTGAGGCACAAAAGGGATTATACTCGATGGCGATCGCGGCGGGAGGTGAACGTGACGATGAAATTCGACGGGTCGGCGTGTATAATGTTGACGTGAAGTTTCGAGCAGCTTTGCTGAAAGCGCGCGAGCCCAATCTACCTTTGAGGACTAAAGGCACGGCTTTCAAATGACATGATAACGACAATCGAATCTTATTGACTACAATAGTTCTGTTAATTTAGGACTCATATTGTCGATCGGACAAAAGCGAACTAGTAATTACAAAATGCATGATTGCGTAACTAATGCGTCAAATTTTGCGATGAACTTTCAGATATACTACAGGGAAATATCTCTTATTCTTCTTTGGCATTTTCATCAAATTTTCTTCGCCCCAAATATGCATTCGAAACGCAAGTACTTTCAAAGAATCGAGGTAAAAATAATTCTTTGCAATATTAATTCTTGATGTGATTCGTCGGTCATTTCTGGGCAATACCATTGTTCTTTTCATGTATGAGTAAAAAAAAGCCAGGACAAAATTTTTTTTCATTATTTAAAATCTCTATTTTCTGTTCAAAGTATGCGCTATCCGCCAATGTTAGTAATTTCTTTTGCAAAACAGGAAGGAAGGCATATAATTATTGACTGTCTGACTGAAAGTAACCCACGAATCACACGGTTAATCGGTAGAAACTAAGTACTATAAATAGGGGCCGACCTGTTGTTCCAACTTCTTGGTAAGCTACCTGACAGTTAAATCATATGTTTGTTTTCGTTTTTCCTTCAAATTGGACAGAGACAGACACACGATTTAACTGCCAGGTAATTTACTAAGAGGTTGGAACAATCGACCCTAAGACTCTTCTACGCTCATGTTTCGTACGCTGTTTTATAATAATACAAATACACACGAGCGCAAGGAACAGTATTATTATTCTGCACTTTATTACCTGAACGATTTACTTAGATCTATACTTTCGTAACACGTAGTAACTATAAACAGAAGAAAATCACTATTGGAGTGTATTGGAAAGTATATAAACACACACGTTAACCCTTTCATGGCCAGTGGGATATATTTATTCCACTTACAAAAAAAATCATAATTTTAAAACAAATAGTTCTATTGACTTCTATCTTAGCTTATTTGAAAGAGAAAGGTTCAGTCTACGTATAAAAAATTAGTGTACTCTTAAATTTAATGCTTTCAAGAAAATATAGTTATTTAAATTTGTTAAAGAATCTAGCTTTTAGGTAGTAAAGATTAACCTCATAATTTGTCAAAAAATTATTGACTTGTTACAAATTATAAACTTGAACATTTTATTTGATTGTGAAAAAAATAAAAAAAATTGAGTTTTATTATGGTAAAGACGTATAACAATTTATATGTATAACTAAAGTGTGCGCAACCTATATTTCGTCAAATTCAGGATACTTCTGCAGTTCCAAATGCAATGTAGGCTAAATAATCATACACACACATACACACACACACACACACACACACATATTCTTTATAATAGATTTCATCATTTTGACGCAATATTTAATTTCAGTTTCTGTTTTATAACTTATCAGTTTGAGTTTTATAACATATCAGTTTGAGTTTTATAACTTTAAATCTTTAAATAGTTTTTATATTTTATAATCTACGACCTTGAAAATCTTATATGAGCAATTTATATCCAAATTAGATTAAATTAATTTTTTGCATCCGCCATATTGGATCTGCCATTTTGAATTTTTCTATTTTGACTTCAGATTTGTAATCAACGATCTCGAAAGACCTCAGAATCGTCTCAATATAAAACATATCTCTTGTGGGAGAATCGTGGCCACGAAAGGGTTAAAATTAAGTAATCCTTCTGTGTATATAACGTGATACTCTCGCACTGAGAAAAATAGTTTTGTAAATTTAACCAAATACCAGTACCCGCAATACATGGTCAGTATTATAGGACAGCAAACAATTTTATTATAAGTAGAAACAAATTATTTGTTGCTTTTAGTTTGCAGCTGTAGCAACGTTTTTGTAATGAATATAAATGCTACTACACAGTTAATCCAACAAATTATAAATTTAATTTGCTAAAAATGCAGAAGTTAGAAATAGCATTCAGCAAATCAGTTGTAACAAAGAAAGAAAAGAGTTTCTTTCTGCAAGAATTTGGGGAAAGAAATAGCAACGCTTCAGCGGTTCGCATACCGGGTCTATTTCTTCGAAACCACTCATTTTTTGTGCCGCAATATTTCACATGCACACGCACCAGCAGCTATTTCATTCTGACCAGGCTTGGCAGCAGTGATGCGAGCTCACACGGACTATCGCAATGCGAAAGTTTCATTTGTCTTCGAACAAACTGTTTCTCCTTACAACGCTTGCCGTTATTGATGCTATAAGTTGTACTTGTAATAAATTTTGTACGTCCAACAAATAATGTGATTTGTATCTCAAGTCATGTATGTCTGTTAAAATGACAAATGATGAAAAATGATTTGTAACTATTCGATCTGTTTCCGTAACGATCATCAGACAGCAAACGTGCTTTTACTTTGATAACAAAAGTACCTTTCTCAGTGCGTATGATTCACATACAAAATGTTCGGGATTCTGCTCGGCTCTTTCGGTTTGCTTCTGGAATATTCCGTAGGAATATTCTAGAAGCATTCTAATAATAAGATCGAGTGAGCTGAGAGACCGCATGACAACAATGTCTCGCGAGCGATGTGTTGTGCCGCCGAAATCAAAACATGATTCGGCGAATATCAGCGCAATTACTTGGAATCGGCGACACATCACAATACCGCTACATCATCATGTATCAGAGCCGATTCTCGACAATAATAAATCTCGCTCAACTCTCGCGACCGTTTTCGCGCTGAACCAATAAGATCGGCCAGCGTAGCCGACGCGACATTTATAAAACGACCGTGTAAGAAATCGACAGCTCAGAGCACAAAAATCTTGTATCACGTTCGTATAACGATATAGGACTCCGCGATCTCATTCCAGCCTTAACGACTGCTTCTTCGCGTTTCCGATCGTTCTCCATCAAAGACGAGTTGTGTCTAAAGCTACTCTCATCGTTTTGTTATTCATTAATAAAGATTGTTAAGTTGTTAAGTTAACAAGTGATTGTTAACAAGTGATTGTTAACTTGTTAAGTTTAATTATTGCACGTGCTCAAATTATTTACAACCACAAGTCGGTCCTTGAAAATCAGCCCGTGTTCGCGCGCCCTGCACTGGGTGTACCGGTGGAAGCGGAATTACTAACACCTCTAAGTCCGCGTACACAAAACGTTCTTACAATTAATCCTCACGAACTTACCGAATCTTCGAAGGTCGGATTGCCGTAACTTCTGCTGGCTCTCGTCGTAACTTTCCGTCTCTGTATGCTGTTGTATGCCGAAATGTTGTCGAGGCTGAAAGTGTCCAAGGATACCGGCTGGCAGCGTTGTCCGTAATTGAATCTCGTTCGTCTCCTTTTCACTATGAACTGCAAGCAGTTAAGCCGAAGATTAACGACCAGGTATGTTCAGCCAGACAAATGTAGAAGCCCATCTAGCACGTTACTATTGTTACTTCACAGCTTTCTAAAGCCGTCCAGTCGTCTATCGTGATACTCTATTACCGAAGTAGACTTCAAGTACTCACAATGTCCCGAAATGCGGTGACGGTTAGCTTAGTGGCCATGCATTGAATCAATAACCTCTATTCGTCAGCGTGCAAAACAGATTCATAAACGATAATGGCGTGCCGAATTTTAATCCGACGCTGTTCTATTTTGCAAACTTGATTTTCTTAGAATTCAAGTTAGAATTGGAATTAGGATTGGAATTAGAACTGGAAACTGATTATTTTTTTTTTTTTTTTAATGTCCTGGGATAAATTCCGTTTAAGCAACAACGTGAATACAAAAACAATAATACGAACGATCGATGCTAAAAGAAAAAGAAAATGTGTGTGTGTAGGTCAAATGTGTGTAGATCAAGTGTATGTGGTTCAGTAATAAAGGAATTAATATAAAGTAGTACGCGCGAGGGAAAAGGAAACATAATATAATAAGCCAAATTGTGCGTAATGTAAAGACGAATTATGACATGGAACGATATGGAGATGATAATGAGATACTTGTGCTTTGTAGAGCGAAATAATACTTAAAAGTGGCTGAGATTGAAGTGATACCGCTGTATGACAGCTTTTTTTAATAGCCGAAGGACATCACAGGCCAACTTGCAATGTCCGAAATCGGAAAAGGCTTACACTGTTAAATCCGTAGTGTCAAATTATACTCAATTTGAGTTATTTTTAACCATTCCTAGAAGTCGCCACTGCTCCTACTAAATATGTCGTTAATTTAACTAATGTAATGGAGTTAAATAATTTAACTTAAGAAATGTATTAAATTTGACTAAAATTTAGTTTATTTTTTATTGTGCATACGTTAATGTAACCTTTGTTTTAGTAAAAAAATGACTTAATATTGTTTTAAATGGGTTGATTAGATGTGGTTGTTTTTTTAAACACATGTTTTGTGTTAAAATAGTAAATTTTGACACACATGATAGTTAAAAATAACTAAATATTATTTAACTCAAGAAATTGGTTTAAATTTGACCCTTCAATATTTAACAGTGTATGATGGATGCTATGATGTTGAAGCATAAACAGTCAGGCAGTTTTTATATTCGTTCCGGTGAATATCGTTGCAACGATTAAATGCGCGGTATAATTCGTGAGATTCCACGCGTTCCGTTCCCTTTCATCGCGCGGTTGAGAAACGACAACGTTCAATTACCGTATGATCGGCATATCAGAAAAGAAATCGAGGGAATCCTGCATCGCGAGGCAGCGCTCGGGACACATAGCAGCCGGGTCGTTTCAACATCGTCATTCGCATGCACAACAAAGACCTCGCGAAAATACGACGAAGCGCGCAACATTAACCCATTAACGCCCAAACTTTCTGAATTTTTACTAAGTTTTCGACGCGATTATTTCGTGTGTTATCGGTCTGAAAAAAATTTGCAATGACTATATTCCGACGTAAAATTTTATGCTCTTTCAGAATCCGTAGTCAAAATCACGATTAGACCTCAAGAAAAAAAAATATGGCCGATTTAAGCGTGAAAAACGTGAAAATTTTCGAAAAAAATTTTTTCTCGATTTTTTTTCGCATGCAATGTTATTGCAAAGGATTCATCTTAAAATTATGGCCAATGGTGGACAAACTATTTGAAGTTTAACAGGAAATTTTTATAATAAACATTTAACCACTCTTTTTTACAAAATGGCGGCGAAAATGTAAAAATTTTATAAAAATCGTTACTTATTTTTTTTCTCGAAAACTATTGAGTTTAATGAAAATTGTCAAAGAATAAAAATGTCTTAGAATTGATCAAAGAATACTCTCAAATTTTTTCAGAATTTTTGGAGAAAATTTTTGATTTTTTGGAAAACTCGGGAAATCCAATTTTCCAAAAATGTTGCAAAAAATTCTGAAAAAATTTGAGTGTGTTTCTCGACTAATTCTAAGACATTTTTGTTCTTACCAATTTTTCGCTAAAGACTATAGTTTTCGAAAAAAAAATTTGTCAAGTTACAAAAAAAAATTTTTCTTTGAAATTTTTCTTTGAAAGTTTTCAACGGGTTTATTTCTTATGTTATCGGTTTAAGAAAAATTTTACTGCCCATTCTGATGTATTACATCAGAAGAAAATCCGGTAACGAATTTTCATAATTCAAAAAGGCGCATCCAATATAGCGGATTGAACATTGAAAATTATTCGATATTATTTGCGAATAAAAAAAAAAAACTTATCGTATTCTCTGTGAAATTTTCAATAATTTGTTGATTGAATAAGTTTATTCTCGGAAAAAAAAATTATTAAATGCTAAATTTTACTATGTATTATGAGTAGAACTTGACGCTCGATCTATTTGGCTAGATAAAATTTGTCAAGTCTCCTTATATATATCTTGAATATATAATTGAAAAAAAATCTGAGCTCATTAAAATTTTCGATAAATATTACAATTAGATCATTTCTCATTTTCTAATATCACGTTCATTTTTTTTTTTACAAATCTGTTTTTTACACTCTGGTCTGTATCTGAAAAAATGTGAGTTGAAAATTTCTGTTCTATTTCGTGTGAAAATAAAAAATTTAATTTTATAAAATGCCTCCAAAACGAAAACGACATTTTGCTCGTAGTCGGGTACTTCACGAATTTGATGATTCTAATGATAATTACAACGAAATTATTGATATACCAAATCCAGATGATTCTGGAGATTCTGATTCTGATTCCGAAGGGGACCAGCTTGATTGCGAAGATGATGATCATTGTGAAGATATTGAAAATATTGCATCACAATACTTTTACAGAACTGTGTCTAAAACGTACTCAGATAATCAGAGTAAACTAGAAAATGATCATATTTATAAATGGATAGCCGGGGAGAAAATGCATAATACGATTCTTCAAAATGAATTATTACTAAATAACTCTCAGAGGAAAAAAATTTGTGAATCTAGTCCTGTTGAATTATTCGAGCTATTTTTTTCAGATGATATGAAAAATTATATTTTAAAAGCTACGAATGAAAATGGCTACGATCTCTCAAAAAGAGACCTAGAAACTTTTTTTGGAATAATAATTCTATCTTCTTTCAATAAAAGGAAATCTCAGAGAGATTACTGGTCATCTGATGCACTGTTATCTTGCGATATAGTTCAACAAGCTATATCACGATCCACTTTTGAAGAAATCAAATCTCATTTGAAGTACTCTAAGTCGGAGGATAAAAACCCTGGTGACAAGGCATGGAGAGTCCGAGTTCTGTTGAATAAGTTTAGGAAAAATATTCAAGGTTTTGGATATTTTAGTACTGCTCTATCCATCGATGAAATAATGGCCAAATCGTATGCCAGAACCTCTATAAAACAATTTATTCAAGGAAAGCCTATACGATTTGGTTTAAAGTTTTGGGGGCTTTGTACTTCAAACGGATTTTTATTAGATTTAGATTTGTACTGCGGCAAAGATTCAAATGTAAACATTCTAAATAAATGCGCTCTTGGTTCAAGAGTAGTAATGCATTTATTGGATCCATTTTTCAAAAAATTGTCTGCTTTAGAAATTCCTCAATTTCATCTTTATTTTGATAATTATTTTACTTCTTTCAATCTTATTTTACATCTTCAAAAACTAGGCCTAAGATCCACAGGTACAATAAGAGATAATCGCGTATCTAAATAAGTGAGACAAATGATTGAGAAAAACGCTCCGAGAGGTACATGTATAGCACAACATTTGACCAAAACAGTAAAATAAACTATATTAGTATCAAGGACTCCAAGCAAGTGTCAATTGCTTCGACTGCCGCTGGCGTAACCCCCCAATCATCGTCCAAAAGATGCAACACAAAGAAAAGAGAAAAAACTGATATACTTTTTCCATATGTTTT
>NW_022639511.1:206858-208154 GCF_010583005.1 Odontomachus brunneus | reverse complement strand
CGAAAAAAAATCGAGAAAAAATTTTTTTCGAAAATTTTCACGTTTTTCACGCTTAAATCGGCCATATTTTTTTTTCTTGAGGTCTAATCGTGATTTTGACTACGGATTCTGCATACGGAAAGAGCATAAAATTTTACGTTGGAATATAGTCATTGCAAATTTTTTTCAGACCGATAACACACGAAATAATCGTGTCGAAAACTTAGTAAAAATTCAGAAAGATTGGGCGTTAATGGGTTAAGCTGGCCACACACACTTTCCGTAACAGTAACCGTAAGACGTAACGTAAAAATTGAACAATTATCGAGTATTCACAAAAATGGCGACCTTACAATTCGACGATTCTCAACATGATTGGTCAGTTCTTACGTTACGTCTTACGGTTACCGTTCCGGAAAATGTGTGTGGCCAGCTTTAATCGCTCATTACATGTGGGAAGAAGATAGAATGACGCTTACAGCGCATAAACGCCCAAAGCGAACGCAGCCTAAATCGTATCCATATCCGAAGAATCACGCGCGCCAACATTTTTTCGTTCCTCCCGAAGAGAAAAAGACAAAAGACGCCCGTCCTCTCGCCGTTAATTATACGTTATCACGAAACACAGCGCGAATATGCATTGTTTCAAACATTTCGCGGAATTCCCCGCGTGACTGCGCGAGCTTCTTTCGGAATAAATCATAAATAGCCCGGATACGGCGACAGCTGTTAGACACTTATTTATCCTTTCTCTCTCTCTCTCTCTTTCTCTCTCTCTCTTTCTTTCACGTCTATTTTTGCCGTTGCAACCGCAATATTATTTTTAACGTTTTACAAATAGCATTTGTAATTTTACCGTGGTTGCAGTCTGATCGATCGCCGTGGGAAAAAATGCCTCTCCATCAGCTGAAGAGAAAAAAGATAGAGAGAGAGAGGAGGGGGAGGAAGTGCAATTTCGAAAATTGATGGTGTAATAACGCCGGATTACTTGGCACTGTGCGCATACGAGCGATAATTTCCTTCCTCTCCTCTCTCTCTTATTAGCTGACTCGGGAAATTTCGTCGATTTTGATTCTGCTCGGTGTAATACGGCTGCATTTCGCGTTCATTAAAATTAATTGTTGCGCGCTATGCGAGCGCGATATTAACGTATTGATAACGGGAAGAGAGGGGAGGGGGGCGGGACGGGCACTGCGCGAAATGCAGCGAGTTTCGTGGCGAAATTATTATTGTTATTAGTAAGTAACTCAATAGGGGAGGAGCGCACACATACATACACACACACACACACACACACACACACACACACACACACAC
>NW_022639511.1:202709-203293 GCF_010583005.1 Odontomachus brunneus | reverse complement strand
TTTATATTATTGTAAAACTTGTTTCAATAATAATCATTAAAAATCACTTTTAAAAAATACAAAAAGTTATAAAATACGTGAAAAAAAACTATAAAATTCGTAAAAATACAAAAAAAAAATAAATAAAAAAAATAAAAAATTTATAAAAATACAAAAAAAAAGACTCTTGACCGTCCACCTGGTAAGGTTGGGACCTCCACGTGGTAAGAGTTGGGAAACGTTTATAAAAAACGGCGAACGGACGAAATTATTATGTACAACAGCTATTAAAAAAAATTTTTTTGTAACTTGACAAATTTTTTTTCGAAAGAAGCTCGCGTAGTCACGCGGGGAATTCCGGGGAGCGAAAACTAGTCTTTAGCGAAAAATTGGTAAGAACAAAAATGTCTTAGAATTAGTCGAGAAACACACTCAAATTTTTTCAGAATTTTTTGCAACATTTTTGGAAAATTGGATTTCCCGAGTTTTCCAAAAAATCAAAAATTTTCTCCAAAAATTCTGAAAAAATTTGAGAGTATTCTTTGATCAATTCTAAGACATTTTTATTCTTTGACAATTTTTATTAAACTCAAAAGTTTTCGAGA
>NW_022639511.1:177742-202699 GCF_010583005.1 Odontomachus brunneus | reverse complement strand
TTTGAGAGTATTCTTTGATCAATTCTAAGACATTTTTATTCTTTGACAATTTTCATTAAACTCAATAGTTTTCGAGAAAAAAAATAAGTAACGATTTTTATAAAATTTTTACATTTTCGCCGCCATTTTGTAAAAAAGAGTGGTTAAATGTTTATTATAAAAATTTCCTGTTAAACTTCAAGTAGTTTGTCCACCATTGGCCATAGTTTTAAGATGAATCCTTTGCAATAACATTGCGAAAAAAAATCGAGAAAAAATTTTTTTCGAAAATTTTCACGTTTTTCACGCTTAAATCGGCCATATTTTTTTTTCTTGAGGTCTAATCGTGATTTTGACTACGGATTCTGCATACGGAAAGAGCATAAAATTTTACGTTGGAATATAGTCATTGCAAATTTTTTTCAGACCGATAACACACGAAATAATCGTGTCGAAAACTTAGTAAAAATTCAGAAAGATTGGGCGTTAATGGGTTAAGCTGGCCACACACACTTTCCGTAACAGTAACCGTAAGACGTAACGTAAAAATTGAACAATTATCGAGTATTCACAAAAATGGCGACCTTACAATTCGACGATTCTCAACATGATTGGTCAGTTCTTACGTTACGTCTTACGGTTACCGTTCCGGAAAATGTGTGTGGCCAGCTTTAATCGCTCATTACATGTGGGAAGAAGATAGAATGACGCTTACAGCGCATAAACGCCCAAAGCGAACGCAGCCTAAATCGTATCCATATCCGAAGAATCACGCGCGCCAACATTTTTTCGTTCCTCCCGAAGAGAAAAAGACAAAAGACGCCCGTCCTCTCGCCGTTAATTATACGTTATCACGAAACACAGCGCGAATATGCATTGTTTCAAACATTTCGCGGAATTCCCCGCGTGACTGCGCGAGCTTCTTTCGGAATAAATCATAAATAGCCCGGATACGGCGACAGCTGTTAGACACTTATTTATCCTTTCTCTCTCTCTCTCTCTTTCTCTCTCTCTCTTTCTTTCACGTCTATTTTTGCCGTTGCAACCGCAATATTATTTTTAACGTTTTACAAATAGCATTTGTAATTTTACCGTGGTTGCAGTCTGATCGATCGCCGTGGGAAAAAATGCCTCTCCATCAGCTGAAGAGAAAAAAGATAGAGAGAGAGAGGAGGGGGAGGAAGTGCAATTTCGAAAATTGATGGTGTAATAACGCCGGATTACTTGGCACTGTGCGCATACGAGCGATAATTTCCTTCCTCTCCTCTCTCTCTTATTAGCTGACTCGGGAAATTTCGTCGATTTTGATTCTGCTCGGTGTAATACGGCTGCATTTCGCGTTCATTAAAATTAATTGTTGCGCGCTATGCGAGCGCGATATTAACGTATTGATAACGGGAAGAGAGGGGAGGGGGGCGGGACGGGCACTGCGCGAAATGCAGCGAGTTTCGTGGCGAAATTATTATTGTTATTAGTAAGTAACTCAATAGGGGAGGAGCGCACACACACACACACACACACACACACACACACACACACACACACACACACACACACACACACACACACACACACACACACACACACACACACACACACACACACACACACACACACACACACACACACACACACACACACACACACACACACACACACACACACACACACACACACACACACACACACACACACACACACACACACACACACACACACACACACACACACACACACACACACACACACACACACACACACACACACACACACACACACACACACACACACACACACACACACACACACACACACACACACACACACACACACACACACACACACACACACACACACACACACACACACACACACACACACACACACACGTACACACGGATTGTAAATACGGATACAGGCGGATAAAGTACATGTACACAATGTGATGTAAACGTGAGGCAAAAGAGAGGAAATCGAAAGAAGCTGGCATTATCACAAAAGGTAGAAAAATAAAAGGAAGAGACACACATTCTCGCGCGTGTCGCAAAAACATTGCGCATGCATCGTATTATCGTATCATCCGCGCGACACGAAGGAAAAAAGAGAGCGTCGTCTTTCACTTGCCAGGCTAGGTAGACAAGCGTGTATACACATAGACATGTTATCATGAACTGTTACGTACACCATTACGACGGACGGCGACACCGACACGTAACACCTTTTGAACAGAGGTTTATCGCCATGCAAGCGCGACGCAGCGGCCTATGTCAGAGAGCATAGATTTTCGCGGACCTGCGCAGCTGAATCTTCAAAAAATTAGTACTCCCCATTGCGACTCCTCGGTGACGTGCCACGCCACAAACAATGATTTGGGTGAGGATGATGCGGTGCCGGATGACGCATGTATCAAAATTCCAAAGTGAGAGGTGTGAGCAAGGAGGTTTTCTTGTAGGGACGACTCAGGCTTGATATTGGCTAACTATAATAGTTCTAAGCTTGAGATTCTCGTTTATGCAATTTTCGTTTCGCGAAAACACTGAGCGAGAGGGACAATTGGTCTCACATGCAGAGCAATTTTCAAGATGTGTTCAAGGCGCAAAGTATCTTGCGTGAAAGTTTGCGTCGAAGACGAGTCGACGTCAGGTGTTGTGTGTGCATGTGTGTGTGTGTGTGTAGGTGTCTGGCTGTTGTAGGTGAATATGAAAAAGAGAATAAGAGCGGTGATATATACTCGTCGCAAGTTAAATACGATATACTACGTGTACATAGATATCTTGAGAGCAACCAAATAAGCGAAGAGAACACTTACCATAAGACTGGCTATGGCAACCAAACAAATGAAGATCATAGATGAAAAGATGGCAGCGGCTATTGCGCTTTCGGAACCCGTTTCCTGTACCAGCACAAACTTGACTATCTGCAAAAGGGACAAGTAGCACGGAGGAATACAGACATAATACAGATTTATTCTCGAGCCGATCGTTCCGCCGTTTAGTCGAAGAGATACGACTTAAATTACTCCCGGTACGCGAGACGCGTCGACCGATCGATCGCCCTTTACAAAAGAGAGGTGCATCGCACGGAGAGAGGTTTTTAACGATGTACTCGCGAGCTTTCTGCAGCGAACGGTTCGCGCTCGATTGTCGGCTCGGGAGTTCTGCACGAGTTAAATTCCAACGAGATCAACAGAGCCAAAAGTTATAATAGAGTTCCGCTGATTTCCTCGGCTGGACCGACTCGTTATCGCGCTCGCGTTCTAATCCGTGCGCCCGCCACTTCCCACGTCATTTTCAACTTACTTTCACTGGAAACAACGTGTTGGTCACCTTGTACAAACTTGGCATGTTCTTTGTCATAGCGGCGTTGAACTTGCCGTCCTCGTCGATAACGTAAACCAAAATAGACGTCAGGGGAATGTCCGTGGATGTCGGTAACGAGCTCGTCGGCTCGTAACAAGGGTTCTTGTGGATGACAATTTGTTTACAGAAGACGAGCCTGTAAAACCAAGTATCGTACTGGTGTATATATAATACGTAACGAGCGCACTGCCGGCTAAACACACTTTCAATGACGGTGTGAGCGACGCGACGTTCTCGAACGCCGAGCAAATTCATCGTTAAAATATTCATTAAAACAAAATTCGTTTCCTACGCTGCGAGTTCAAAAGAATGTGTTTCCAATGTGTTTGACTGCCAATATAATATCACTTTGAGCGTCGAATATCTATATTTATCGAATATCTATATCTATATTTAGCGTACTGTTACCACACAGATCAGTCATTATATCCAAATAAGGATATAAAATTTTAATCAATATTTAATCGAGGTAATATAACATAAGGAGCTGTAAAAGCCCTACTTTTTTCCTTACTATAATATTATACAGTGTTTCTAAAGTCAGTTACCGCTCCCATTATTTCGGAAACAGTTCAAAATTTTGAAAAATCGCGAAACATTCAATTATTTCAGGGAGCTACTTTTTTAAGAGAATGTGAAGAGTCATAACCGAAGGGGTACAAGAGAGATACCCAACTTCAAAATTTTTAATAGAACTCCCATTTTTTATTGCATTTATTATTTTTTATTGCATATTCTTATAGCTTATGTCGAGAACTTTTCAAAACACTATAATAAAGTATATCTTGATAATAATCAACGCAGTCACCGAGCAAATAACACTTACAAAAACTACACGGAAAAAAAAGATTTGCTAATATATGGACAACTAAAAATATTAACTGTGTGTGCAAGAACAAATTTTCTCGCTTTTATAGCAAAGTTATTTAGTTGTGATAGTTAAAAGATTTGCATATATATATATATATATATATATATATATATATATATATTAGCAAATCTTTTAGCTATCACAACTAAATAACTTTGCTATGAAAGCGACAAAATTTGCTCCTGCACAGTTAATATTTTTAGTTTCCTATATATTAGCAAATCTTTTTTTTCCGTGTACAAATTGAAAGTCAAATTATCAACTCCATTGGTATTACTAGGATATTACTAGAAAGAGATTCCGGCCATTTAAGCTTTGAAGCATTCGCCTCGCCGCGCCGTTCGTATGCGCGCACGGAGAAAAATAATTTTGCTCTTTTAGCAAAATCGTCGTTGCTACTACATATTCGTAGTGACAACAAAAAAACTTAATTGACGTAAGTAATTTTACAAATTACTCGTTATCAAAGCAGAAATAGTTTCGTTGACATACAAAAAATTTGTTGAGTGTATTTGTCCTAAGAATTACGTTAATTTGCTATCAATGCAAAATAATGTATCCTTAGCAAATTTATTTGCTATCGGAGAAAAACTGCAACTGCTTATATAAATCCATCATGGTTCTTACAGCAAAATAATTTGTAGATTCAGCAAATTATATCCAGCAAATAGTGATTAGTACTTTTAGCAAATCTTTTCGCTGTTCACATAATAACGAAAAGATTTTGCTAGACTTTGCTGGGCCAGCAAATTATTTTTCTCCGTGCGCATATCGAAACATGCTGTTGACTTTCAAGCCTGATAACTCAAAAAGTACTTAACCAAAAAAATACTTTATTATAGTGTTTTGAAAAGCTGTCGAGATAAGCTATAAGAATATGCAATAAAAAATAGGGAATTCCATTTAAAATTTTAAAATTAGGTGCCTTCCTTGTATCCCTCTGAGAGGGAGGGGGAGGCGACTTCTCACTTAAAAAAGTAGCATCCTGAAATAATTGAACACGTGTTTCGCGATTTTTCGGAATTTTAAACCGTTTCTGAAATAATGAGGATGGTAACTGATTTTAGAAACACTCTATATATTATAAGCCTCTAATTTTATCTTGATTATATATATCAGAGCGATTAATTTCTGATATTTAACTTAATATTAAAATCAGATACATTCGTGGAATATAACATGAAAAAACTGCAATTTTTGGTCGTACAAATAATTTTTATTTATCAACCTAAAATACCCGCGCTCTTTCTAAATTTCAGGAGCGAAATCTCACTCGAAAAACAGAATGCGCACCGGGTCATTCCAATTGACGGAAATATTCGTTTAGATAAAATTATAATCCATTCTAAGCTTGAGCGAAATATTCACTTTGGCGATTTTAAGTGGCAGTATCTGCAATATCGAGTAAAAATATTGTGACTTTTTACTTGTTTTGAGTGAGACTCTGCTCCAAGAACTTTAGAGAATAATTGGTAAGAAAAGAGCATAAGTTAAAATTAAATGAAATTAGAAGAGAAAATCAGATAGAAAATTTGCTAAAGTTTTATTTAGGATTGACAGCGAATATCTTGTTGCCAATTTCTTAAATTTGTCTGTAGAAGTTTTAAATCCCAACGTCTTTTACAATCTTCCACACTCTCTAAATTTCTCGGAGTGAAATTTCATTCGAAAAGTGGAGTGAGCGTCGAGTCACTCGAATTGCAGTAATTTTTCGCTCGTATAGAGAGAGAAATAAATTCTTCACTATGAATTATCGAGTGAATACTTTCACTCGAAGCTGAAGAGTGAATCTGATGTGCCTCACTATTCCAGGAACACATGTTCGATCTAAACGATTGAAACACTCGTTCATACAGAGTCAAAATCCACTCTAAGCTAAGTGAAAGCTTCACTCTTGTGATTCAATTCGACTGGCATATTAGATATTTTCTATATCGCTTTGAATGAAAATGCCGTTACTTTTCGCTTTAATATGAGTCAGACTCTACCTTTAAGAAATTCACAGTACAAACTTACTTGTTCATGCCGCTTGTCAGCATCATCGCGAGTGCATTCTTCAGTTCCAGCATACGAGGACAGATCTCTTGCGGACTGCCTTCTATAACTATATTCACCAGCAACGTGATCTCGTCCTGAAACGACCGGATATCCGCCGTGACGTCCTTGTCGGGCGGTTCCGAGCTATTCGGAGTGTTTCCGAAAACTTCTGGTTCCAAAGTGCTTATAGAAGTGGGAGGAACCGAATGGCTCTTCATAATATTCTTCATAACATCAGGTGGGACCGTGACAATCGGTTTCGGCGGAAGTTCCGTCGCGCCCGGGGCGACTGTCAACGTGACATTCGCGTCGAGACTCGAGTTCTTAGATGCCGAAGGGTCATCGGTGACGCCGAGGATTCCAATCTCAGTCATAGCAGCGGTAAAATCGATCACGTTCGTAGTAACTTCATTCTTCATAAATTCTGTGCTCTGTTCTTTGACGGGAAGCTCAGTGACCGTGGGAAGGACTTCATCAGTGTTGTTCGCCGTGATCGATGATATCGGTTCCGTCGTCGGGATCTCGTGCTCGCTCGTCGTTGGAAGCTCCGTGAAGTCCTCGAGTTTCGCCGTCATGGTGGGCGCCTCTTCCGCTGAGCTGTTCTTCGTAGAGGAGGAATACGGAGTTGTCAATCTCGGGGTCGTGATTCTCATCGGTATCGTTTGCTCCTTGAAAGTCCGCTCCGCGGTGCTCTTCTCGGTGGTGTTCGAAGAGATCGCCTCCGTGAGACCGACGAACTCGAATTCAATGGATGTGGTGGTCGGCACTGACGATTCGTCAGGGTTCAAGGTAGTAGGTGCGGTCTCGTCACTGTGGTTCGCCAGAGGCTGCAGCGTCGCGTGCGCCTTCAGCGTCAACTTCGTATTCTCGACAGTCGCCGCGGCGGGAGTTGACATGATGCCTTTCGCCGGCGGCGTCGAGGGAATCGTGAATTGGTTCGGCCCGGTCGCAGTGTCCTTGTCCAAAGGGACTCTCGTGGAATCGGCAACGACGATAGTTGAGCGATTCATCATAGCCTCCTCGGATTGTGTCTGGATGTCCGTATTGAGAGAGAACACTCTCGTGATTGGCGTCTCCGTGGAGCGCGCTAGCAATGGCGTTGTCGCTTTGACAGGACGTGGTATCACCTCCATGCCGTCGTTTTCGGGCAAACTGATTTCCGTTATTCCCTTCCCGGTCACATCGTGGTCCTCGTCTGTACTTGCGATTGCTTTCTCCCCCGATTTCGCAGTCGAGGCGTCATCGTTCTGTTCCGCTCTCGAGTCCTTCTTTTCCATGGACTTTACACCGCTGTTCGACTTATCCGGGAAAGTCTCGTTCGTCGGCCTGATTTCGTCCATTATTGGTATTACTGTTGTAATCGCTGCGGAGGAGCTCTCCGTGGTGATGTTCGCGGAGCCTTCGTTCAAACCCTTCTCGTCCGGCTTCTGCTGTTGGATGCTGTTCTCGAGCACGACAGAAGCCTCGGTGACGATAGACTTCTTCCCCGACTCTTCTCTGCTGATAGTGTTCTCGTAAGCCGACGTTTCTTCAGCGACGTCGCCGCTGCTGTTCCTCGGTTTCGGACTTGTCGTTTCTGTCGTCATCTCCAGCGATCTCACGGACTCCACGTGCAGATAAGGCTTCGGAGTTATCATTTTCGTGCTCTGTATAGCCGGCGCTGTCCCGAATATAGTATCTATCCTCGTCGTAGTCGTAGATTTCACCTCGACGCTCGGGAACTCGTTAACCCCAGAAAATTCGATGGTTCTGCCTTGCGGAATCGGACTAGGAATTACTCTGGAAGTGGTCTGCTCTTCGGGCTGAGCGCTCAGAGTCGTCGTTTCGAGCGACCTCACCTGGGACTCAGGTTTGTCTATCGATTTCCGCTCTCCCGTGTCGTCGTCCGCGCTCTTGATGCTTGCGTTGAATACCTTTTGTTCCTCATCATCTTTGTCTCCAGTGACGGTCACCTTTCCTCTTTTGTAGACGACCTCTGTCTGTCCGTTGCCAACTTCATTCGTATGAGAATGGTTTGCTGCAGTGTTGTTCGTATCTATAATCTTCAATATCGGCTGATGAGTCACATTCTCGACGACCTCCACCTCTTCTTTCGGGTCGCCTTTGCTGCGCGATCCGTCCACGTCAGCGACCTGATCTCTCGCGTTGTCTCTGGACTCCTTTTCCGCCTGTGGCTTGTAGTTCACGTAGGTGTCATTAATTAGGGAGACGGCTCGTCTCTTCCCATCGGTCTTCTCCAAATCAAACGCTTCGGATGCCGTCGTGGCGGAATCGAGCGCGTCTTCCTTGCTTTCCGAGACGTCTTCATGCTGAACACCGCGCATCGTGGTTAATTCTCGATCATGGCTCTTCAATTGCCAATCCTCCACATCCTTTCGATCCGTAAAGTTGGCCAAGGTCGAATTCTTGTCTTTCCTCGATTCGAGCTTTGGGATGACTTCCTTGTGATCGGACTTGTTAGCTTTGCCATTCTTCTCGGATTTCGCAGTCTTTTCCGTCGATTTCGGGAACGTCGAGGAGGAATCTTCTATAGACGCGACGGTCATTATTTCCTCCGTCATCAAGTTCTTCTTGTCCTCAGAGTGAACGAGCAACTCCTGCGGAAGTGTATGATTCCCAGACGTCGTTTCTACGTTGGTATCCTGCTTGAACTCTAGATTTTCCTTACTGCTCGTGTTTAATATCCCGTCGATGAGTTTCTCCTTCGTGCTTGGCGACACGGTCTTGGCCAATATTCCTTCATGGTCGGGAGATTCTTCATGCGTGGCGTTCTCCGAGTTTTTTTTGTTGTCCTGCTTGGAGTCTTTCGGCTTCGTGGTCGTAACAGTCAGTTCATTTGTCCTAGAGAGCTTGAGAGGTCTCTCGGAGACAGCGTTCGTGCTCTTGCCGGAGCTTTCAGCTGAAATTTCTCCATACTTTTTACTACTATCCGCGCTCTCGATTTCTTCAGTCGAGCTGCCCGCCTGAGAACTCGCGTGTGTCTCATGGTGTGACACCGGTACATCGCTTTTCCCCTCATTCTGACTTTCGTCAGGGTCGACCCTGTCCCGCGATCCATTCTCCCCGTCGTGAGCTGTTCTACTCGTCAGTTCGACATTTTGCCTATCCTTTTCTCCGATCGACTTATTGCTCGGTGAGATTCTTGTCAAGATCGTCGTGGCTCCCTGGGGAGTCGGCGTTACCTGGGAATCAAATTTGCCCGGCGGCACAATCGGTACTGCTGTAACTTGCTGTAATGGATCGCCGAAGAGCAGCAGCAAAGTCCCTGAAACAGCCAAGTTTCATCCTGTTATCTTACACCTGTACTCATCAGCCGTTCCGAAGGCACAATGGGTCTTTGTGTTTGCCTGTGCTTGCCCGCTGTACAAATGCTCCTCTCCTTCAGGTGCATAATGACTCATTTGAATCGGAGTCTTTCGCAAGACGCCGCTACTCCCAAAACACTCTTTGCATACGCGGAAACATTCCCACTGTCGCGACGACTCCGACGCGTAACACTCATCGTCTGCCATTCTCCTCGGCCCCGTGCGATCCTAATTGCAATGTTTGACAATGGAACGGCGAGTTACAGGAGCTGACGATATAGCAAGCACACCGGTAATAAGCGCGCGTGTACGTGGATCAGAAGTCGCGGCCGCGCCGATAACGACGACGACGACGACTGGTTCCCGCGTGGCGTGCGTGCGTGCGTTCGCGCGGCGCAATAAAAATGTAGATGCGGCGAGCGTAGATGAGACATTTAATGGATCGAAAAACCGGTTGTCCGTGGAATTACCGACGGCTCGCTACGGCGCTGTATTCGCGCGCTTCCGCGAAATACAGTTCGCGTTCTGCACGGAGGAACTGCAAGCGTGCGTTTGAATATTAAGCAGACCTCGGAATTATGCAAAGAATTTCGAGTGTGTCCTCGTGTCGATCTATGTCGATACACGATTCCTCTCTCTCTCGCTCTCTCTCTCTCTCCCTTCTCCCTCTCTTCTCTCTCCCTCTCTTCCTCCCACCTTTCCTCTCTCTCCCTTCCTACCTCTCTCTTCCTCCTGGAGCGTCGAAGCCGAGGTAAATATTTATTTTATCGAGGCGGATCCGCAGTAAAAATTTTCCACATCTGATTTCCACCTCTTGAATACATCTATCCGCCACGTTTGCAGCTCGGATGCTGTAGATTTCATGCGCGAGCTATCGATCTCCGCCGAGCCTGTTTACGAAAATAATAAATCGCCGTTTTCCGCTATTTGTGCATGTTACGCCCTTAATTTCGCACTCGTTATACTCGAATAAAATATCGAACAAATTCCAAAGCGGTTTACAGCTTAAGCTCACTTATCGCACACACACACACACACGGTGGAAATATCGCGCAGTAAAAGTTCCGCGAAAGAGCGCTCGCACAACGTTCGCGCGTTCGAATGTTATTAACATCGTCAACAGATTATCTTGTTAATAGAGTTTTTCCGCAGTTATAGCCGCGCTGCAATACGTCCCGGAAAATAGCCGTTAAGTAGCGCATGCGATGTTTATATAAAGAGGTATTTTGTACAATAAAGCCATACTGCTACAGCAGTATTTATTCAAAAAGGTGTTTCATCGATCACACGTTCATCTCATATCTATGCCGTTCGAAATAATTAAACTCTGACGCGTGTTACGGTTTTATGATTATCTGTTAAACACTTACTGATCCTCTGTTATGATAATTGGAACGAGCAACGATTGTATTTATTTGCAAGCTCGAAGCTTTTGCAACTAATCATTGTCGCAAAGTATCTTATATCTTGATTATTTTTTAATATTTTTCAAAATTGTTTTCATAAAATGTTCATCAAACTACCCAGACAACATAATATCTAAAATCGGGACATAAAACGTTTTAAAGATAATCTTCAAAATGCCTTAAAGACATTTATACGTAAATCGTCTGAAAGACACTTTGAAGATGATCTTTAAGACGTCTTATGTCCCGATTTTAGACATTATATTGTCTGGGTATGTACTAAGCATTGTAAATAAAGAAAATTACTTATGATTTGTAGCCGTGTTGGAAAAAATAAGTGATTTATAAGGTTCAGCGCCTCAGGATAGTTCAATTCAATTAGACTTTTTCTCCGTATGTCTAGACAAAAATTAATAAAAATTAACTAAATTATGAGTAACGACGGCATTAGCGATAAAATGCCAAATGATTGCCGACGTCTTCATTACTGACATGTAGAATTAAGAAAAAATGTTAATTTAATTTTCTCGCTTTAAATTTTAATTATCCGCAGTTAAGAAAAAATAAATCTGTCATTAAAATAATTGTCAATTGCATCACCGGTTTAATCACGCTAAATTTGCAAGCATTAATCCCTAGCCAATTAAGCAAATTCACCGAGTTCCTAGTGGGGCACCGGACTTTAGTTGGAAATTCTTGACCCACGACTCACAACTGTAAGTGCACAGCGAAATTTCGTTTGCTGAATTTTTGGGATTTTTCGTTTCGGCCAGATCGGCAGGCGAGTCGTATATACGCGTTCACCTCAAACGAAAAGAGGCCAAACGCGTCGGTCAAGGCGCGGGACAGAAAATTTTGTTAAGCCGCGAGTTACAGTTAACTCACTGGCCGGGCGCGTTGAAGTAAACCTAACAGTACTTGGTGCAGTCACCTCGATTGGCGGGCTTTACATCACGAACTCACAATGCAACAGGATGCAGCCCAGAAGTGCTAGTCCATTCTGCTCAACGGTGATGCTGCCGCGCGGCCCGAAATAAAAATGTTTGCGCGTATAATTCGCTTAAAGCACCAAGTTCTTTCTTCCCCTCTTTCTTTCTCGTCGGCACCGATACGCTGCCGATATGGATTACACGAGCCAACATGTATTTTTCATGCATTACAAAAGGAAAGGGGAAAAATCTTGCGGAGTTGTTCTTTCCTCTCCTTTCTTTCCCTTTCCCGTCTTGCAACTGCGACTCACCTATGCATACTCCCAGTGCAGGAGTCATTCTTGTGCCGGTCATTTCTGTATGTAGATTCTGTCTCGTTCGATTTCTGCAACATAAACCGTACAATTTTATTCAATTTCGTTTTCATATTTGCACAAATAAAACATGGGCTTATAAGTTTCATATATATAATGAGAAATCGTGTAGGGTAAACTCGGATAAGTTGGCCATACTTTTTTAAAATGCAAAAAAAATACATTTCTTATTGTTATTTCTTAATAGCGTTTGGCATATTACTTTACTGAAGCCTACAGTACATAATACCATCAAAGTAAAAAGGAAAATACTTCAGTTAAATTATTTATTACAAAAATATCAAAACATGAGCATTGGCCATCTTACCTAAATGTTTAAGACAAGATGGCCATAAGAAATAGATGACCCATACATATTTTATGTTCAAGATTCTGCACCTATTATTCTATAAAATAATGAAAAAAACATAATTTGACATATTCATTTTAGTATAGGATATTTAATACATACTATTTGTGAAAAATATAATTTACATGTAAAACAGAAACCTCTATTACAAAACTTAAATTCTAAATCCAATTTTTGATCAAAATATATTGCATAAGATTTAATTACTGTAATATTGAAAATAATTTTTGAAATATAACGATTTTTTTATTTATAAATGTTAGAATAATAGTGATCTTATCATTTTACCCAAAATGTGAGTGAAAGACGGTTATGATAGTACTTAAAACAAATAGTAAAAACGAAAATAAAAATGCATGTTATATTACAATTTACATACCTACTTTATGTATCTAACGTTGATTGCGATAGCTTAACTGTAATTTATTCGATGTTACAGCAAGTTTTAGTGGATACATGAGAAATTTTACAAGTAGTCGAAAATAAAAATATAATATAATATTCATAATCTTGCTATTTCAAAAAATGTACGCACATATAATATAATATTCATAATCTTGCTATTTCGAAAAATGTACGCACATACACTACGATAAATATCTTTGTGACTGATTACACAAACGCAATGTTTTGCAATTATTAAAGAAATTACAACCTATGGCCATCTTTCCGATATGGCCATCATATTCGAGTTTACCCTAATATTCATAAATTCTCTCTCTCTCTCTCTCTCTCTCTCTCTCTCTCTCTCTCTCTCTCACTATTAATAAAATAACATATATGAAATATTTATGCAAAAAGAATCTTTCAGTAAATATTCCCGGTCACGTTGATGCTATCAACGTGCGAAGATGACATATGAGCTGCTGAAATGAAAATTCTAAAAAAAGTGCCGGCTGTGAAAACGGATGCAGTTTGCTGTGCTTGTATGTGTATACGTGCAAGTATGATTTTCAACATTATGAGGATGACCTCGTTTACGAGCCTGTTCACCTTAGGGAGTATAACATAAAACTCCGCAATGCAGCGCCGGAAGCTTTATTAAAAGTTTTTATTTCGTATTTGTGGCGCGCGCGCGAGCGATATGACGTCAGTCAAGGATTATCGAGTACGAATCTCTTAATGATTCGTCCTCGTCAATGTCTTCGGCTTTGAACGTTCGCTAAAAATCACTCATTAACGTTCAAATCCAATTTCATAGAAAAGACGATACGTGCACGGAGAAAATTTTACGGTAAAAATGATCAGAATTTCGTAACTTAGAAGCAGACCGCATTTCGCAATAATTTATCTTTCTACATTTCATATGTGCTATTTATATTTTAGGAATCATGAAACGCGTGGCATTAAAAAATGTTCTATGTTTATGTGGGATTTGCTGTGTTTTTCAGCAAGGTGGGCTTTATTGATAATCTATACCTGCACTGCTGGAAACATATAATAAAACTAAGAAAAAACTTACAAGGAAAGACACGATTGCCATGAAATATGACACGCCACAGGTCGATTGTTGCAATGCAAAATTGCGCAATTAATCGAAAATGAGGGCTCTCAGATTATTAACCCAATTTAAACGCAACTAATATCTAGGAGAACTCGATATCGGCTCTCATGATACCTTCGTGCTGAATTTGAATTGTGAATAACACAGCATCGGTATATAATTCAAAGCGTGATTCCGAACGTCTCGCGAAAGCGACTCGCCGATTGTTGACGCAAAAGAAACGAAATCGTGCGCGCCCAAGCCTGATAGCAATTATTCAGTTTCCATAATATGTAGGCTGATGCATTCCGTTGCTGCTTAACGCCTCGTTTGCTGCACGAACGCGCCCATCGGCCACGGACCTCACGTCAAATCTCGCGCTTTTGTTGAGCGCGTACCGGCGCCTCTAATTGTAGAAAGTAATCGTAGAAAGTGCATAATACACACGCTTACCCCCGCGCACAAACACCTACAGCGGTGCAGTCTCGTTGAAGGCCTCGTCGCGCTCGTGATTCGATTTTCTTCAGCTGCGCGATCCGATAAGGATTCAACTACGAGGGAATCCGCATTAATGTAACGGTGCGACTACGCCGAGAAAGAGAGAGAGAGAGAGAGAGAGAGAGAGAGAGAGAGAGAGAAACGATCTTATTTTCGCCGGTTTTTCCTCACGAGCCATAAACCGCGTCATTTTTTCGGCTTAACTTACTCGAACGAACGTGACTCTATCTCACGGCTACCGCTTTAGCCCATAAACCCCTTATTCTGTTCTATGAACCTTATATTCCGGGACATGTTGCAGTACACAAGCTCGCAAACACGGTAGCCCGCACACCGAGTTTCCTCGTCAGCTCGGCGCGAAATCACTTGAGAGAGCGTGTTCAAAATATCTATTAAATCCCTTGGATAAGTTCACGGCGCTGTGTCGAATAGTCGTATAAGCGACGCTTTATAAAACGTCGTCGACAATTGGGAAGAAAACGTAACGTGGGTCCGCGCCACAGTCGTAATAAGGCCCCTGTTTTTATCATGGTGTACGCACAGTTAACGGTCCGTGTGATTGACGGGTCCGTTCGTACAGCAGCCTATGGGTTTCAAACAAATTTACGCCTTAATTGGCAAGGCGCTCTGAATATGGCGTGGAAAAATCGCCGCGCAATCGATCGTTCTACACGTGAATGGATTCTTAATCGCAGAAATTTTTAAACGCGCGCGTATGTTTACGTTTTGGGCTAATTGTGTTGGGGCAGCACATGTCTTTATGAAGGATTCACATCGCGTCCGGCATCCAACGTACGGTGTACAATAACCAATAGGAGAATTAATTTCCTAAAGACAAAAATGTCGCTAACTAGAAACTCTATTATTGAATATTGAATCATTATACATACGTTAGATGTCGGATGCGATGGGAATCAATCCTGCATCAATCCTGTATCATCCTGTATCAATAGTTGTTACTTGAAACTAGTCCTACGTGAGACCATGGATGTAAGAAATAACAGAAGGGAATGTGAAGCTTTTTAGGTCGTGAGAGTAAGTATGCTATGTGGTTGGTTGGCCACAGTAATATCGCGTTTTGTACTTTATTGTTGTGCTTGATAGGCCACACCAGTATGGGTCATACTTCTTATGTCTGCTTAGACAAGCCAAAGGAGGAATATCCTCCCTACTGTTATTTCTTACCTCCATACGTGAGACACTCAGAAAGAAGATCTGAATGCATATTTAGATCTGAGATTTTATTTGAATTGTATGTTTGTTAATTTAAGTTCTGAGTTTTTTAATTTAAGTTTTTTATTTGAAATATATGCGTTACATTTGTAATCACAATTCGACTGAAAAACTCACATCTAACTCTCAACTAGAATCTGAGTATCTCACCAGAGACAAGTTTCAAGTAATGACCATTAATATAGATCTGTCTTTTAGGTATTTGTGTTTTTATTCCTGGATGATTACACGAACGGTTCATAACTATCAGAATTCCGTTTGCAAGATAAATTGAACTTCAAACATAATTTACAATATTTTCTACTGCTACATAACTTGTATGTCTTGAGCAAGTTGTAAGGCAACGGAACGTCTATCCGTGGAGCTTTTGACTGAGCTTTTAGTCTTCTCCTATAGTTGCAATCGATTCTTTTACGAAGACACAGCTTGCCAGAGAAATTTTCTCGTTTTTGATGTCATAATGCACAGAGCTAGGTATGTAGCGACCGGCGGCCGCGCCTCGAAAACCGAAATATGCCAAGAAAGAACGCGGAAAAGTCTGAATATGCGTTGGAAAATCAGCAAAGGCCGTCAACCTGCGCTCACAAAGGGAGAGAGAGATATTCTTCTGTGGAAAAATGCGGAAAGAAGGGAGGTATGCGCCCCGCGCGTTGTTCGTACGCAAGAAAAGAGGTATGAAAAATGTCCTGTTTTACATATTTTCAATACATGATGTAACACAAAAGAGCTCTTTTTCTCTTACACCACGATAAGTCGCCGTCGTGGGAAATCGGTTTAAGGCATAGAGAGAGAGGAGAAAGTAACGAGGGAAATTCGAGGAACATTTTTGCCTGATTAATTAGCGCACGAAGGACTTCAAGATGCGAGCGACATCGAGATGTGGACGCACCCACGATCAAAAGTGAGACACATGCACGCGCATGTGTCGCGAGCGCATACGTGTATGTGTCTGTTTATACGAGCTTGTGGGATCCATACGTTATATCGTTCACAACACAGCCCGCGGGGATTGTTCAATCAGGTAGTTGTACCAAAGGAGGTCGACCTCGAGGCTTGTCAATTAAATTAGTACAACTTGGCCAGTCTCGGGGAGTTTAGTCTCCCTCGTTCGTGCAACAGTCTCGCACGTTATCATTCGTGCGTTGAATTTGATGTCTCGATCTCTGTTTGTGTGCTGTAAACAAGCTAGTTTTGCGTGCTGGTTTCGAATGTTTGTCAGGAACTTTGAATCCCGGTGTTTACTGTGACCCAAATAAACCGAATATCGAACATCAAGGTAATTTAATTGTTCTTCGCGGTACGGAATCGCACGCACGCAGGCGATATATACGATTGGCATATATCGGCAAATGTACGCTGTTTACACTTATTATTTATACTACTGGTCACTCCAAAAGGAGTGCCCGGGTCAGGACTAGTCTTCTCCTCCTCAGAAATTACGAGAGAAAATCTCTCACGTACAGAGAACAGGCAAGATAATGCGAACACCCAGGCGATACAATATATCGTTTTATAGAAGTTGGCTTTTTGAAGTCAATGTTCTTGAAACAAAGTCTTCAGGATAAATACTGAGTTTTACTGATATTTTTGTTGCAGTAGTTCAGTGTTGGGCAAAACTACGGTTTCCGGGGCGCCAAGTTTTGACAGCAGATTCTGCATCTATAAACGATTATAAAGAAAAGTGAAAAGGTGATGAAAGTGGCTATCTGCTTTATTTTAGGAGATATAGAGGTTTGTAGTTGCAAATTTAGAAATCAACGACATTTTTGCCATTTGCAGATTATTTTCGCGTTATCCAGAATGTACCATATGGAGGTATAATCTTCGCCTTATTAAATTAATGAGTCTACAATAAACTAAAAATAGATACTGAAAAAATTAGCATAGTGTTTATGTAAAATAGGACATATTATGAATATAATAGCATTATATGTGTTTTAAATGCTATAGAATTTTATTTTTCTTTTTATAAATGTTACTTTTACACTACCGAAGGGGTTTTGCCCCCTGTACCCCCTCTGATGTCCTTTCTCTCATATTAGAAGTCGAAAATAGTCTAAAACTAATAAAAACGTATTTATGTCGATTTTGAAAATTCCAACTAAAAACCTTTATAACTTGTAAAATAAAGCAGATAGTCACTTTTATCACTCTTTAACTTTTGTTTATAATCGCTTGCAGATGCAGAATCTATAGTCAAAACTTGGCGCTCCGGAAATCGTAGTATCCCCCAGTGTTATTTTAACACAATCCTAATTAGTGTTCGACGAGCCAATCAATTTTGCTTTTCAGCTACTGTTCACTCTTTCGCCAGTGAAGTCTTGTCGTGTTTTGGGCATGCAGTCGTGTAGTTTTGGGCACGTAACCGTGAAGACTGTGTCACTGTTGAAACATCGAACAATTTAGCTGTTATGCTTGCAGACGCTAAATGAGCATTTGTCCTTTCTGAAAGCCTGACAAGTCATGTTCATTTTACCGACTGGTCGCACCAACCGCTGCTGAACACAACGTGTGATGCACTGGTGGCGTAAAAGCCGGAGAACATAGACAATGGTTACGTTCAGCAGACAAAGTGCTTTGCGCTACGCTACCAGCAGTTTTACAGCTGCTCATAACATTTTCTGCTGAACGAAACTTGACGATTTACGCTTTTCCGATACGTTCACTAAGTGATTCAGCACATTGAAAGTATAATGGAAAAAATGGCGACCGCTTAATATAACATGTTGGAAAAAAACGCAAATCGCTAGTGTCATCCGGGAGAAAATCTTACAACAGCTGCGAGGCTGTTGCCAGTGGAAAGCGCTTACCAAGTTGCTTTTCTACTGAACACAATCAATGAAAAGAAAAACAGGAGATAATTCTCTCCTTTTGTCATCAGTGTAACTAACACACAAAAAAAAAAGAGTATCCACATAATATTGTGGTTTTCATTTTTATTTATTTAAGAAATTTCGTCTAACCCGCCTGTAAAGAGATGTATATTCGACGCGCTACAACAGAGACTCGCTGATGCGTCTTCCACCAACCGTACGACGATTACCGTTATATTATCGTTTCGGCCTGCGTCCCGTTGAATTCACCTGTCGCCCCACGCAGAGCAATAGCATACGTCCAGCGAGCGACGGTAGCCAAAGAGCCGCTGCGCGAAAAGCGGAGTGCATAAAGAACGCATTTTCCGGCGCCCTTTGTCTACGCTGATTAAACTGCCCTTCCGTGCGCGTCGCGAAAAACGGGCATCCTCTTTCCGTTAGACCACTGTGAGTCGTTTATCTCGTCACGACGTGGAACGTATTGAGCGACGGTAGAAAGTTGAGTGTAATTTTCAGCGGCGATGCGCGCGCCGAATCACGCCGGCGGATATCCCGCGTATCGAAGAGATCTCTCTCGGGTCGGGGGAGACTTTTACAAAGGAAGGAAGGAGGAAAGTATCAGTCGGCTTTTCCACTAAGGAAAATTGCGCGGAAACAACGCTCAACTAGTAGTTGTTTGTTTTTCGGTCTCATGTGTTTCAGCGTGCGACCTTTAACACCTGCCGCATTAATGCATCATCGCTCTAATAAGCGTCACGTTGCCTCGTTGTGCGCTCTTTCTTTCTTTTTGCCCCTTTTAGCTTTTAACGTTCAATGAGGTATAAGTTAGCTCCGTTAGCACTTCATTTTCTTAACTTTATTGATTACCCAAAGATTTCCCTAGATTCTTGTGTCGCGCGCTACAACGTAAAAGTTGTCTCGATTATTACGCACAGTGTGCGGTTCCTCACGGCCTGGACTCTTGTTTGTCATTCAAACAGTCAGAATCCAGGCCATAAATCCAGGCCAGAATCCAGGCCATGTCATTTGGATTCGTATTAACAGTTGTGAATGGAAATCAATGCTAGCCATTAATCGGTGAGAATTTCCTTTGTCTAAAGTAATCGAAAAATCAATCATGAAAACTGATCAATCGTTATGTGTGGAACCACAAATAAATTCGTCGATTCATGAAATTAATCATTGATGTGATCAAACTTTGATGTGATTGATTATATACGGATTAGTAATTCATTTCATCAATCAATTGAATTATTCGTGATCACACCAAACGCGATTAAATTACCCGTAGTTAAATTATCAGTGATTACGACGTGGTTGCTAGTAATTAGCAGTACATATGACGATTGATTAATTTTGGTTACTAATATAAATTGCCGACTGTTGTGGTCGACAAAAATTTCAATGCCCGACACTGCTTTCGTCACGTAAGATACGCAAGTGTGAATTTTGAATGAGATTAAATCCGATATTCACAAAACTATTCCAGTTAAATTACACGATATTCACAAAACACACTGTATTAAGAAAGATACATAAAAAATGCACATCCAAATCTGAAGTCGAGCGCTTCGAGCTGGAAACAAGTTAGCAGCGAGAACTGTTGATACAAGCACGAGAGCTCGATATCAAGGCGAAGCCCTTCATGGGTTTAGACGTAGATTGCGAGCAGTGAGAAGAACCGCGAAGGAAACCGCCGTACTTTCTCCCGGCTGCACGAACGACGATGTGGTACGAAAAGCAGCGTTTACCGAGGAGAAGGCGAAGGCGCCTCAATACGTGCTAGCTAGCTAGCCGAGCTAACATCGTGCTGATCCATCGTCATCGCTGACGGAAAAGTGAATTTCTCGACGCGATCTGGCACATAAACTCCCTGGCCCCGCGTCTCGTTGTAACGTGTCCCAGGCGATACACGTAAACCGTGCTCTGTGGATTCGCTGTGTTGCTCAACTTCCTTCGTTTACATGCTAATAGAACTACCGGCGAATCGCGAATAGTTAAGAACTCATTGTTGCGCGAGTAGCTCGCGTAACTCGAGCGTGCAATTTTTGCCGCGTTTCTGCAGCATACTTTCTCGGACTCGGAGTTTCGAGGAGTATGGTATTCGCGTTGCTGGGGAAGGGGGGTTGCGTCCAGATCATGCGTAATCGCGTGCAACTTGCACGAAATAGCTGGGCCGCTTCGTAATTTCGCGAGAGAACCCGCGGCCGAAATCAATTATTATTGCCGATGACTCGACGGAAATTTACGCGAGTCTTGTGAGTCCTTTGAACAGCTCCGGCTTTTGTGTACTCCAAATACGCGAAATAGTAAACTATATTGTGAAAGACTCGGTTGGAATACAACTATATCAAATGTAACCAAACAGCACCATGTGCTGCCTGTTATTGCGAAAACGAATAAATATTTTTGTTGAATATTTTTCCAGAACGGTGAATCAAACTTTCCAGCCGACCCTGAAGCTCAGTTATTATTATTTAATTAATCCCCCTTTGAAAACTCCCATTTACGCATTTTTTATTCATTCCTATTTAAATTTATTAGGTAAGCAAGAGTTTTTTTTTGCAAAATTCAATCTTTATTCAAAAACAAACAAAAAAATATTAATCAGCGAAATATTCCCCGTTTGCATCAATGACTTTTTGCCATCTTTCAGGTAGCTTGCGAATTTCTTGACGATAGAAGTTCACCGGCTTCGAAGCGATAAAGTCATCAATGCATTTTCGTATCTCTTCAAATCTCACGAAATGTATACCAGGTATGTAAATATGAAACCGGAATTTTTGTATAGAAAATACACGTTTATTGTATGAAAATGATAAAAAATATTTTATTCGAAGTATTGCCCATCGCTAGCTATACATTTTTCCCACCTGTCTGACAATTTGTGGATGCCACGCCAAAAAAACTGTTGCTCTTTTGAGGCAAACCAGTCATCGAGCCATTTTCGTACATTTTCGTAAGAAGTGAAGCGCTGCTTAGCAAGTGCGTGTCCCATCGATGCAAATAAATAGTAATCGGACGGAGCCAAGTCTGGTGAGTAAGCCGCATGCGAAAGTATTTCCCAACTAAACGCCTCAATCGTTTCCTTGACCAGTTTTGCTGTGTGTGATGGTACATTATCATGAAACAAAATCACTTTGTGTTGCCTTTTTTTATATTCTGGTCGTTTTTCACGCAGAGCTTAATTCAAATCGATCATTTGTTGTCGGTAGCGTTCAGTATTAACGGTTTGGCCAGGTTTTAGCAGCTCATAATAGATCACAACCTTCTGATCCCGCCAAACACAGAGCATTGTCTTCCGTCCATAGCGATTTGGCCTTGCAGTCGATGTCGATGGTTCGCCTGGAGTTACCCATGATCTTTTACGCTTAGGATTCTCAAAATATATCCACTTTTCATCGCCAGTCACAATTCGATGGAGAAATGACTTTCTTTTGTACCTGGCGAGCAGCATTTCGCAAGTGGTTTTTCGGTTTTCCTGTTGTCTTTCATTCAGTTCATGTGGAACCCATCTTCTGGATCTTTCCCATGGCTTTCAAACATATGGAAACGGCTTCTCGTGTCACATTTAATTGATCCGCGAGTTGTTATTGCGTTTGAGTGTCATCCTCATCCAACAATGCTTGCAATTCGCTGTCTTCAAACTTTTTCGGTGGTCTTCCATGTTCTTCGTTTCTCATGTCAAAATCGCCACTTTTGAATTTTTTAAACCACTCAAAGCACTGTGATTTACCAAGAGCATGTTCACCATAAGCTTCGACAAGTATTCGATGCGATTCTGCAACAGTTTTCTTCAAATGGTAACAGAAAATCAATGCTGTCAGCAAATCGTAGTTTCCAGGCACAAAATTCGACAATGTTCAACGCTATTACAAACTATGCTGTTGTATGAAACTTGTATTGTTGTGAGTTGAAATTTCTTGTCAGAGATGTCAACAAGGAAATGGCGCCAATGACGCGGTTTGACGGTAACTACATTGACAGCTAGGGCCATCTATGGGCAAATTCCGGTTTCATATTTACAGACCTGGTATCAGCCAAGTGATGCTGCAACGACCGGAATAGATAGTAATCGGAAGGCGCCATGTCTGGGCTATACACCGCGTGCGGGAGAAGTTCCCAGCCTAACGCAAAGATATGGTCCTGAGTCGCTTTCGCAACATGTGGTCGGGCATTGTCATGAAGCAGAATCACTTCCCGGGTAGGAATTTAAAAAAGGGCTTGTAAAGTCCCTAGATAGTTTTTCCCCATTTCTGTCTAGGCGCCATTCAGGCAAGCCCGAATAAGCCCTGTACAGAGATGTAACGCTTTTGTAAGTCAGGGCCCGATTTATAAATCTGACGAGATCCTATTCTGGCACGCCTATGTAGGCCTTATCTAGACATCCCTAAATAGAAAAGAATATTCTTTTATGTATGAATATGTACTACTATTTTCTAATAGAAACTATTCGTAAAGGTCACAGGCGCTTGCTGATCTTATTTGAAAACTTTAGATTACTTGATTCCAATGCTACATCACACTTAAAAATTCTCACTGACACTAGTGGGACTCGAACCTGGACCCTGCCTGAGGCACCTCTGGATTATGAATCTGTTGCCTTAGATACTACGTCACTTGTTCAATCGATATAAGCGTCTTACATTTTGTCCATATGTGTTGTGATTAACATAGTAATATAATTTTTTGATAATATAACTTAATAAAATGATATAATTTTAATAAAAATTATATTTTTCATACTTTTATTGTTAATTTAGCCTTTAGCTAATGAGGTGAGGTCTACAAAATTCCACACTTCCATTTCATTATTTTTAAATTTTTATAGTAAAATTTTTTTATTGTTGATTGTTATTAAATAAATAAAGTCACGAAAGACTATAAAACTTTGAGTAATTATAAAGGAGTACAATTAAAAGAAGGAGAAATCCACCTTACCATATAAGATTTCATTAAATTAATTAAATTTATATATAAATATATAAATCAACGCTTATTATAAGCGATTTCTGAAATATTTTAGTGAACAAGATTTTGATAAAATTTTTCACAAATATTTCTAAATTATTTCAATGTTATATTTCAATGTAATTTCTAAGTTATCTTGCGGAAAATTTGCTGTATGGAACCCTATGTGGACACACCTTATTTAGAAAACTATATTTTTGAGAACCAAAATCATAGGTATTTTGGTTTTACTTCAAACTTATAAAGTGAATTAATAAATAAATAAATTGTGAATTTTACTTCTGTCTAAGACTGTAAACTAAAATTCTGTAAGACTTTAACTATTTCAAAAATTGAATAAGACCTTGACTGAATTATATAAGTACATGTCTTGTTGTGTTGATGTCTACGGACATCCACATCTGTGCCTATTTTGGGTCTATTTACGAATTTTCCTTTAGAAATCCTTTTGCTTGGCCATATGTAGGCCTAACGATGGCAGGACTTATTAAGGACATCCCCAACAGCGCTCATTCAGGATCTGTTTAGGAAATCTAACTCAAAATTTGCCTTTGTAGGCCCTTTCTAGGCACAACAGTGGTAGGCCTTGTTAGAGGAATCTCAACAGTGCCTATTCAGGGCTTGTTTAGGAAATTCTACTCAGAATTTGTCTTTGTAGGTCCTTTCTAGGCGCAACAGTGGTAAGCCTAGTTAGGAGCATCCCCAATAGTACCTATACAAGGTCTGTTAAGGAAATTCTACTCAGAATTTGTCTTTGTAGGTCCTTTCTAGGCGCAACAGTGGTAAGCCTAGTTAGGAGCATCCCCAATAGTACCTATACAAGGTCTGTTAAGGAAATTCTACTCAGAATTTGCCTTTGTACGCCCTTTCTAAGCCCAACAATGCCAAGCCTATTTTAGAGCATGCCTATCTAGGCCCTTTACGGACTTGGGACATATCCCGATAAAATTCTACCCGAGTTTACGACTTCGTTAGCCAATAAATGGCCTCTTTTCTTCTAATGCATCGCTCAAATTGGTCAATTGTTGTTAAGCACAAATCATTTCAGTGGCTTCAGCAGCATTTTTCTTCAGATGAAACGCGAAGTGTATGGAAAATCGAATATGCTCTTTTATTATTGTCATCGTGAACACTACTGATTTTTGAGGTTATATGCATCAAACGCCAAACCGCATGGCATTTTAGAAGGCAAAATGTCAATTTTAAAACTGCAAAAGGGCGGGGAGATTAATAAAATTTAAATTGTTGTTTCGGTTGTATGAAATCTAAAGCTCAGAACTTTTTGCTCACCTAATAGCTTTTCCTGATTCTCTCTCTCTCTCTCTCTCTCTCTCTCTCTCTCTCTCTCTC
>NW_022639511.1:164049-177614 GCF_010583005.1 Odontomachus brunneus | reverse complement strand
CTCTCTCTCTCTCTCTCTCTCTCTCTCTCTCTCTCTCTCTCTCTCTCTCTCTCTCTCTCTCTCTCTTTCCTGTTTCCTTATTATCAATATGATCATACCTGAGTTTTTCATCGCTTTTTTAATGCGTGCTTCAATTTTCTTTTTTATTTTGATTATTAATTAGCATTTGTTCTCTTTTTTTCTATCTTTCCATTTTATAACATAATGCGTTATATTTGCTACAATATATTGTTTTCTTTTTCATTATATTTTTATTTATATACTGTACTCCTACTATTTTGTGTGCCTAAAAGGATTTTATCCCAAGACTTAACCCTCTCTCTCTCTCTCTCTCTCTCTCTCTCTCTCTCTCTCTCTGTGGCATCCTTATGGACTTACATATGACGGGAGTCATATTGCATATCCGTGTGCTGCTTCGTCGGCAAATTTACACTCTCGCGCGGAGGGTGCTTGACCGAGCGTCTCTGAGAGAGAGAGAAAAAACAGAAACATCGGCCTCGCGAGTGCGATGGATGGCGGATCAGCGGAGCGTGGCCTCACCTGTTCCTCCCTAGTGGCTCATTGTTGGGCGCAGTTAGCCGCGGCTCTTCATAGTGCCCCGCCGGATACGCCAGCGCGCTCGACTGTATGCTCCACTAACTCCAACGTCCACCGCGACGTCTTCGTGACCGCGGAGCGCGGGCGCTAGGACGCAGCGGGAAAACCAGTTCGCTCCAACGGTGCTACGTTTTTTGCGAGCCGATATTCGCGAGCTGGCGCAATGCAGCCTGCAGTGAGATATCGGCGTGAGATAAAGTCGCCTAGATTTCGACAGGCATGGAAAACGCCGTGATATTCTGTGATAGCGTAGCGCTTCGGCAAAGTTGCGCTTAGTTCGGCCGGAAAAATGATCGGTGCCACTTTTTTGATTATTCTCGATAACAACGAGACTCGCGTCGGCTGTCTCGTCAAATTTCTCAGACACGAGAGAGCGTCTTCTACCGAAACGCAACTGCGACTGGAGCACGTCGCTCGCGACGTCCCTTGAAGAGAGACCAGACAAAGGCGCGTGTTTAATGTCGCACAAAAACGATGCACTTCGCGAAATCCGATCGCGAACACGATTCGCGCTCTACAGCGAGCAGCAACCTACGTAAAACCTGTGACCTGTGACATTGTGATGTGTAGTCAGATTTCGAGATATTGTCGCGCGAGTGCGCTAGCGCGTACTGATTTAATTATCCGTTTAATTGCGCCGAGCCGGTACATTCGAGCGAAACTTCTCCAATGTACATCGTCAAGTGTGTTTATAAAAAAGAGTGAACGCGCCGTCACGACGAGGTGAAAAAGTGCAGAAAGCGACGGACGGGTGAACTCGTTAAGTGCATCATCTCTATTATTAAACGACACGGCTACCGTGCGCCGGTTAATACAGCGCCGATCAAGTCCGATCGTATGTATAGGGCCAATGCGGAATCGTTCTTATTACGGTTGGAAACGATGTGCCGCGCGCGCGCGCGATGCATATGTGCAATAAAATCACGCGAGCGGGAGTGGCCGACGTATGTTGTTCAATTGAATTCAACGCGAATGTCGATGACGGAATGACACTCGCGGATATCGATTCATTCGTTCGTTCGCTCGTCCGTCCGCTCGCTCGCTCGTTCGTTCGTTCACGGTCAGCCTCCATTGTTTTGCCGCGTGCGCCCACATTTGTGCTCTCAATCGCGGCGAATTTGCATTAATGAGCGATTATGCGTGCGCCGCGTTTTACGGATGCACACGGAAATGTCGGTTCGACCGTCAAACACTGCAAACACACACCTCGCAGCGGTGTATCGTAGCGTGTGAGGTCGCGGAAAGCCAAATTACGCGCGAATACTGATTAATGAAATATCCCCCCCCCCCTCCTTCTCACAACGTGAGTGACATCTCAAGGATGTCATTAATCAAGTCCGCGGGATATGTTAAGGCCTTAGGGCATCTTAGCATTTTCAAAAAATCGAATTTTTTGAGTTTAAAATGTTCTTTATAATCTTAAAAACAATATACGACTTGACCCAACACTGAAATTTGTAAAGCTGGATTAGAGCCGATTGTGTGAAGCGCCTTTCTCAACGCTCAAGCTGCTTAGGACGCTATTAAACCGATATATACGGATTTAAGCAGTGATGATTTATTAACTCGTTGCTTAGGTGAATATATTCAAAGTAATAACGAGTGCTTTAACTTAATTCTTTGGTCCTTAGCTCTAAAATCTACATCGAGCGGCAAGTTATTAGTAGACATTGCTGATGTTAGAGTTATTAGTAGACAGCAGCTGAGGTCGTTGTACTAACTTTCAACCATGGACTTAGAAATTTTATGAAAGTAATGGAAGTGCTAGGTTCCATGCTTATGAAAATTGGCAATAACTGCTATAATTTTTGCGTCAAGCCGCATATATTCCGCGAAACGCAGTATGACAGAGACTACTAAAACCGCTCGAAAAGCTTCTACATTGACTAGGAAAAAGAAGGACGAGGCTAATACCAATCTGGAAGGGCAGCTATATGATGATGGAATTGCGGAATAAAGGTATATTTTGAATTTCTTTTTCTATTAAAATATAGTAACATAAAACTTTAAACGCGTTTTTCTCAAAACGACATTTTTCAAATCGGCACGCAGCATAACTTAAATAATATTCAACCGTTTCACTTGAAATTTTTTGACAGAATCTTTAAAACTAAATTATCTAAAGAAGTACATATGGATTTTTTGATACATTAAAATTTTCAAACTTGCAGATATTTTTCTACAAATTATTTTGCTTAATATGGCGTTTTCAAATGCTCACCATTTTTATAAAAATAAATTTTTTGACATATCCGTAAGTACTTCTCTAGTAAAGGACTTTGCACAAACCTTATGGAAATTGAATTTCGATCGAATTGGCTGAAGATTTGATATGTTGTAGATCTTGTCATCCTGATAAAATGTCTCCACAGGTACGAATGAACCGTTTGACCTCTACGAGGCGTCATTTTTCTAAACGGACTAATACTACAGTACCTTATTTTCAACGGGTACGGTGCATTCCTACATCATTATTTGTACTTTCTATGTATTTTTTTAAGTAAAAAGTTATAAAGATATTATTGACTTTATCGCTTCTTACAAAAAAGTTATAACGATATCGAAGTCAATAACTTGATTTTAGAGATTTAAGTCAATGCTGTGTTATTTCATGTCTAGAGCGAGAAAAGAAATGGACACAATCATAAGGCGTACGCGAAGAACCGCTGCACGATTTATTTATATTGAGCAGGCCGTGCGCCAGTCGATATTGCTTTCTCATTTCAGCGAATACCCGACCTGCACGCAGCGAATCTTTGCGTGCGTCCCGAGATCGTACCTGAACTTCTGCGACTTATTAGTTCTTTTCAAAGCTACTCTTTAAATCAGTTGTTTTCACAACTACTCATACTATTAATTCTTATCAATTAAATATTTCTTCCTTCTAAGAAAATAATTTTTTAATAAAAACTTATTTTTCTATTAAATCTCGTAATACAAAATTTTTTTTCTTTCATCATGATCAAAAGAAATCTAATTCCATGTTTTATATGCGACAGCGCATTAATACCTCGTGTTATGGTAAAACTGATTAGTGGAAATAATGCTATATGCAATAATATAATAATCAAGCATCCCAATTTTATGAGAGGCAAGGGAATTCACAATAATCAAGCACCCTGATTTATGAAAGGCGAGGGGACTCACAATAATCAAGCATTCTGACTTGTAAGAAGCAACCTAGTCAATATAGCTTTCTTTTTTATCCTTATAACTTTTTACTTAAAAAAATACATAGAAAGTACAAATAATGATGTAGGAATGCATTGTACCCGTTGAAAATAAGATATTGTAGTATTAGCCTGTTTTAAAAAATGACGCCTCGTAGAGGTCAAACGGTTCATTGTAAGGGGTCGTACCTGTGGAGACTTTTTATCAGGACGACAAGATCTACAACATATCAAATCTTCAGCCAATTCGACCGAAATTCAATTTCCATAAAGTTTGTGCGGGGTCCTTTAATGTAGATTATGAAAAAATGTTGTGACTTATTCCAGGTTCAGATGCCGACGACTTCTGCTGCGTGCCGCGGAAAGCCTTTTTAAAAAACGCACAAAAGTGGACAACTCCTACGCCGCCATTTTGTACCTTAGAAATCTAAAAAATTTTTTTTGTATACTCGAGCACTTATATATTCATAATATTAAATTAGATTTTTATTTTACTTCACTGTTTATTTATAAAAAATTGCCGAAAACATGCTCTTTTGGAAGCGTCAAAGTGGCCTAAGGCCTTAATGAACGGTCGTCTTAATGCACAGTCGCCAAATGTATCATGTCGATAACGAAATCGAGAATAAATCTAATGAACTCTTTCGCTATCATATATATGTTTTCCCCACAATATTATTATTAATATCCAATAATTTCAATATTATTATTAATATTCAGTAATATTGAATAAAGCTTTTTCGCATTCGGAACACACATAGAACACACCAGCCATCACTTTACTTATCACCATTGTGACCAATATGCCCTCCCAAAAACCTCAGTAGGACATCAGTGTCTCGATCCTATCCCTCTAGCGCTAAATATAAAACTTTTAATTTTTTTTCTGAAACTACATTATATTGACGTATTTAATAAAGTAGAGTAAAAAAAATTGTATCTTTGAAAAGTAAAATTGAAAGCGAAAGGATTAACGGACAATGTGGAACAAGTGATCACCAAGGCAGCATTAACTTCCTAAGTTTTGAATTTTCAATCTTTATTCTGAATTCCCTCTTATCGATAAGAGTGTCATGATGAATTCAGTGATGATTCAAAATGAATGCGCGTCCTCCCACGGCGGGATTTTCTTTTTCTTTTAATAAATATATATATCTAGATTTCTTTTCTCCTTATTATAATTTTCATTGAAGAAAAATAGAATGAAAAATGTAAGTAATTTGTACTTGCTATGGATTCAAGAAAACACAATAGTTTCAGTAAATCAGAAGGAATTTAATATTTTTCCGCGAAACTTCTCCGCGAGCATACCACTTAAGGAACTTAATGTGACTGAAAGCCAATCAAAAGGCTTACATTCAGCTACATTCAGAAACATTTTTATCGATAAAAGAGAGTTTTCACAGAATAAGAGCCTTTGTCTTATTCTCAAGTTTTATTCTGCTTTGCTTATATATTTCGCATTATATTATTATGTAATTTCGAGTTTCTCCGCCTTGCATTTACCAAGTTTCAGGAGGAGAAAGAGGCTGATGAAGAGAACGGGAGCTTTCGTCTAACGCGACGGCAACTTTTCTCCGATAGGAAGTGATAGCGAACGTTTCCTATCGATCGTACTTTATCGGCGAGGAACCGACAGTCGCGCTATTTTCTAGTTCGTTTGGCAATGCTAGTAGGGAAAACATCGTTGCGTCACTCTCTCTAAAACGCTGTAATGGTCCCTTTATTGGCTGAAATGTCGAAGGAGCGCGCCGACCGCCTTCGTATTTGCCCAGCCGCTGCGGCGCGCTGTTTCCGTTCGACTACTAAATCCACGTTAGCCGACTTAACCGAGAACCGTAACGCTCGATTGCAAGTGCACGAGTGCCAGTCAGTCAGTCAGCCAGCCAACTGCACCGAAAGTTCCCCGGTCGAGTGCCACGTTTGAACAGGTGCTCCAAGTTTATGAAAGTCTAACGCACTCTGCTCCTTTTGCTTTCATCGCGGAGGGGCAATTACACGCGCTTACTATCTCGAGACACGATGACAGTTCTATGCCACGTCGTGTTCGTCAAACGAAATTTCGAACATCCGTGGTCGGTAGCAGCGATAAAGTGCGCGAGACCTGGAGCAACACAACTCAACACAACTCAGCATCGAGCGCTACGCGAGAGTTCGGTACTGACTGATGTATGCTCGTGGGGGTGTTCGGCCAAGAAGCGATCGCCAATACCGCAGCCGAGATATCATTCGACTGTAATCCAATACTAAATCAATACTGGAGGCTGGTGGCAGGTTGGTATCGGAAATTCGGCAGATAGTAATAGCAACCGCCGTAAAATTAACGGTGCACGGAGAAAATTACTATACAGGGTGACCCAGAATAATGTTTAAAGCTCTCGTGTAGTACGAATTAAAGTAAACATAAAAGTCTTGTACCATTTTGCGATATTCGCAATAATTATTCAGATGTTAATTAAGGAAAATTTGTGAATGACTACGCGAAATATGATAGATGAGCTATAGTGGCGACATCTACTGTCGTGTGCATTAGGTCAAACTGAACAAAAAAGGCCTCTACCCAGCAAACACAGAACATAACTGTGATATAACACAGGAGTAACATGTAATATAACTGCTGTTATACATTATTAATATTGAGGTTACTTAATTTCCTTTATAACTGCGATATAACTATATTATAAAACTGTTATGTTATTATGTTATTTACTGGTTAAGTTACATCAACAATATAACAGCAACATAACTTTAATATAACATGTTATATAAGAAGTCTAATGTTTGCATTAAATTTCAGTTGTGCAATATTTTTATACACAAATGTAAAATTATATTTTAGGTGTTTCTCGTATATAAAATGTGATATTTTAATATATGCAAGGATCGCTATAACGATATTGTAAAACTAGAGTTCTTACAAAGAGTCTAATCATAACCTTACTCTGTCAAAGTATTGTGAGAGAGAAAGAAGGAATATTCTCTCTCTTTTGCGAGTTGTAGGTTAAAATTTGATTACTGATACAACATTGTATCAATATTAATCATATTGTGATTGTCGTGTCAAACATTTACCAACAAATGTGTCATAACATTTTTTGAACGATATAAGAATATATTGTAAATATTATCTATCAAGAGAGAGATATCGTTACGGCGCATCAGCATCACCAGTTCCCTGACGATCATTGAAGTTAAGCATTGAACAACATGATCTAAAAATGGGTGCCCGCCTGACATAGGATCGAAACCACGCGAGTTTCACGAATAATTGAAATAATACGGAATATAAAATGTCAGTTTTTTTTTTAATTATTTAGACAAAATAATCATACATTATCACTTATCTGAACCATACTAATGAATAAATCGTTGGAATTCAACAAAAAAATATGTGTTAATTTGCTAACAAATAACATATAACTTTTATATAACTTTTTAGTTACATGTTACTTTTAAGTTATATTCACGTTATATAACTGTAACACGTGTGAGTAGGAAATTACAACGAACATCTATATAACCTACTATATACATGTTATATTGCATGTTACATTCCGTTTCATTACGGCAATGTAACTGTTATATATCTGTGTTTGCTGGGTATCTTTTTCCTAACTTTATAGATTTTTTGCACAGATGTCTATACTAAACTAGATTACTAACCAGGGCTTCGGACTTGCGTCACATAAAGTTCCCGGTTGTATGCAAGAAAATGGCGGCGGTCTTGTGTGTGTGACATGTGTCACTTGTGTGAATATCTTTACAACGTACAGTGTGAATCAGCGTGGCCATTAAATTGCTGTTGTAAAACCAAAAATGCTAGCATCTTGTTGCAACAAAAAATGTTGTAATAAAAAAGAAGATGGTATTTAAGAAGGACATTATTTGCTCTGCTCAATTCAATAAAAGAATTTTATGACTAACTACATAGTGAAAATATGTGGTGGTTGCGGCCATTTTCTCGCATACACTGGAAACTCTATCAGACGCAAGCCATGCTATCCCATGATGACATGTTAACAATCTAGTTTAATATAGACATCTGTGGTTTTTTGTTATTAATTAGATAACATTAATATATTATCGCAAGCGGCGATCCACCAATCTTTTTTAACTAATAATTAATCGTGATCATCTTATAAATCTTCTTTAATTAATATCTCGATAATTATTGCGAATATCATAAAATAGGATATAGAAGTTTTGTATTCACTCAATCCATACTATATCTTTATGAGAGCTTCGTAAGTTGTTTTGGAACATCTTATATTTTATAATTAGAGAGGACATTTAAGTGATATCAAATAGATACGGCATTAAAATTTGCTGTTATTGTATGCCCATCTAAATAGTTGTCATAATACATAATGTTTAGTTATTATGTTTCAGTTACCATATTCAGTTACTTCGATCAAAGGGATATTGCTGTTTCACTGTTGTGGTTTGCGGAACAAATTGCCGTAATTATGTAAGAGCGACTCAACCCACATGAGATACGTTTCGAGAAAACTGAAAATGAAAATTCGATACGTGACTTAAAAGATATAGATAGTTCTAAAATTTTGCGAAATCCTTTAAGAAATCAAGCATGGTCGATTTCCTAATTCTTAAGGCTATTCATCGACAAGCTTAAGCCATGAAAAAACGAATAAAAAGGTGGAGTAATTAGTAGAAAGTAAAAACTGTTTTTTTAATTAATTTCAGGCGTCCGTCAGGCTTAAATCTTTTCTGTCTCGTATAAAAAAAGTATGGACACTACCCGTTGGTAAATGAAAAATTCAGAAATCATAATTTGACCGAATATACGATACAGAGATCCATAGGGTTTGGCTACGTCATACATCGCTGACGTATGGACTCAACACGTATAAAAGGAAACAGCAAAGAAGACCATCACACTTTCAGAGTGGTGTACTATAGTATGCGAAAAGTAACACTGATATTTTGTTGTGGCAATTCTATTTAGGCAAACGATTACCTTCACTTAAAAAAATTTTTTTTAACAGAAGTGGAATTCTCTAAATCTTAAAGGATTTTACTCTTATATTATAAATGGCCTCAAGAAGATTGCTTTGAAATCAAGAGAAAAATAATCTTAAACAAAATTCTTAAAGATAGAGGAATTTCATATTGAATGTACAGTGCAAATCTATTTGTTTTTTTAATTTAAATTTTCTCTTATATATTATTTCAACTCAAAAATATTTCTTCGGATTTAATAAATTTTATCACATCCACACGAAAGAAAGATCAGAAAACTTTGACCGGGGTGCTTGTGTGTATCTGTAGTTATCCAACTTTAATGCCATATGAGATGAAAAACATCAGACTCGGATGGGATCGAACCCAGGTTCTCTTCCGTTTGTCAGACAACCGCTTTTCCCACTGAGCTATTTAAGACTTCATGTTTATGACATCTATATACCCAGTGAAAAATGACTCGTTGATTAACGATATCAAACTGACGTCGGTTTGACGATTTCAATGTCGATTTGATTGAAATGTCGACAGTGAATTAACGGTGGAAGCTCTAAACGTGGCGCTTGGTTTCAACCAATCGTACACGACAGTACGCAGCAAAACAACAGTTCTTCGCGTCTCTCGTACTGCACGTAAGACGGCATTGTGTTTCAAATTAATATATTTGATATAGAGGAACATTAATATATTTGATATAGAGGAACACAATTAGAATAATATCTCATAAATGCACGATGACTGGTTCTCTTTAATGAAAGATGCTTTCTGTAAGATATTTCTTTTAGAACATGGAGTTAGAGGAAAATTTGTACATAGAATACTTTTTTTTGGGTGTTGGTGTTTTCTCCGTATGTGGGTCGGTTTTGCTAACTCTGAAACACACATGTTCCAAACGCTGTACTGTACACAGTTGAACATCTCTCTAGGTGCACAAATGCGTGTGCTTACAACGCATGAAAATAGAACATATAATATTCGCGAGAGAGCCGTGTCTATTCGAGTTTAATATTATTAACTCGAATCATTTATTAACTCGAACGTTAATAATTGGATCTGTCGCAAATAGATAATTAATCCTTTTGTCGTATTGCGGAACAAAAATTTAGCGCGCGTCTATAATACGTTATTAAAAAAAAAAGAGAGAGGACTCTCCAAAGTATCCGAGTTCAAAGCCGCGCATGCACATTAAAGCCTGATCTACAATGTGTTCTTTGCTTCCTGTTTTTTGTTTTCTGTCTTTTTTTAATTTAAGGTTTAAGGCTTGAGTCAGAAAGAGATAAAGAAAAAGTAACGGGAAGCAAATAACACATTATAGATCAAGCTTTAAGCTCGATTTAAAACGTGTTTTTTGCTTCCTTCCTTTCTTTTCATCTCTTTCTGATTCAAAACCTCAAGCCTCAAGCTAGAAAAAACAGAGAACGAGAAACAGGAAGTAAAGAGCACATTGTAGATTAAGCTTAAAACGACGCAATCCGGCGGAATATGTCTTCGAACGCGAAATCAATTGCATTTGCACGCGCGGATCAAACATTGAGCGTATTATCTCGACGCTTCGACACTTCGTGTCGAGGCTTATCGCGTCGCCCACCGGAAATATCTTTCGTTATATTATAATCAAGAGTATGCTCGACCGACCTCGCGACGGACGGATTATCACGTTATCGGATAATTATATGTCGGTGTCGCTGACACGAGCGACATGTGATCAGCTATCAGCTGCACCCAATTTAATTCCAGGAGCAGCCGTTTTGCGGTTATCCGTTGTTTCTTTTCTGGCTTTCACAGCCACTCACTGCTCGTCGGTTTTTGCAATCGTGTGCACGGTGCGCTCGTGTCGGAACGTTCCATCGAGCCATCACGCCATGACGAGGGTTGCATCAGAGCGGCAGCGCCACGCGCAGATATGGATACAAGTAACACACGTAGTGCGAGAACACGAGTGTCCAATTATCCAATGACGAGTCCACGACCTTGTGTTGCGTTGCAGAACAATGACGTGCCATTATACTCCTTCAGTTTGTTTGCTACCGGTTGGGTGCTAACCGCCGCGCGAGAATATATCTCACTGCAGACGTATCCGAATCTCGTTCACCATTCCATTCAGACACTCATTCGATGGATCGAGGAACGCTCGGTTATAGCTCGTCTCAGATACGGGAGAGACTTCGATTCTCTGAGCGCACAGAAAGATATCACTCTTCTGCCGCTGGAAAAGTGAACTGCTCAGTTCACTTTTGTTACTTTATCTTCAACTACCAGTGAGATACTTCAAGAAATAGTTTGAAGCGAAGAAAGTGTAACCTGTAAGAGTCCGGTCGCGATTCTTCGGCGCAATTGCCAGACAGAATTATTCGCGGGAAGATCTCGTTGCTTTTGAAATAAGTCAAACGCACGCGCCGAATTATTCTTCGGTCTTTTGTTACAAACGTACGCTGTGAATCTATCCCTTTTTCATATTCGGACTATCTTTTATTCCCAATTAAGACGATGTTACATTGCTCTTTTCCCATTCCCAGATAAACTAGCTATTAATTGACCCATTAGTTTGTTCCAAAGGAATAGTTTCTGATAATAGTCTTCAAATATAAAAACAAAAATAGTCTTAAAATTTAAAAACATACTTAAAAATATATTTAAAAACTACAAATTTGAGAAAAGCTCATTATCGCGTACTCAAAAGAAGAATTTATTCTCTTTATCACAGGGTAGAATTTTATCACAGCAAAAGCTGCTTCGACTCCATGTGGTAAGCAAATCCGAATTTGTGTTTTTCTTTAATATTCTCGATTGAAATGCTAAACTTGCTGGAATTCAGAACGTATTTTGATCCTCATTATAAATTCATGACAGATTTGCGGAACTTATAAGATACTTGAAACACGAGCAATGTTTACATGAATACGCAGTGCGTATTTTTCCGCGTATAGAATTCGCACAAAATTAACGTCTAAATTTATGTACGAACGCGTGCACGCACACACACATACACGCCACGAAAGACGTAAAAAGAAGTGCAAACCGAAAGTCCAAACAGCCGTTGTACGCTATTACATTGTTACTGCGTGAAATGTCTCTCTCATTTATTTTCGCCTGCCTGCAATGCCAGACAACACGAAGATACGAAAACAATACAACTCGGGGACACTCGTGTGCGTCTTTTTCTTCGTCGTCCCTTTCGCTTCTTGCACGCCACCACTAATTAGAAGTGCAACAGCGTAATGCGATCTCCCAGAAGGCCAGTATGTTCATTGTGTCATAGGCGAATAACATCACACTCGCACGTCGCGCGAAAGCAAATTGCAAAATAGCAATGGGCACCGCGAGTCGCAGAGGACATTGTTCGCGTGAAACCGACATGACGACGTTGCTCCTCGTGGAAAATCCCTACCAGGGTGTTCTCGCGCCTACGAATCGGACGATTAATCGCCACGTGTCTCGTCATTGTCATTAACTATCTCTCGCCTCATAACACGCGACATTTGTGTGTAGCTGCGCTACATCGCCTCCTGCCGGGTATTTCGAGTGCAAACCGGCAATTAGAAATCACATTGAACGAGAACGCACACGTCAGCGCCGTAATTCAAGCTCACGTCTCTTTTTAAAGGACTCGGAGGTTTGAACGTTAGAATGTTTTCGCTCCAATCTTCGCGACAATGCAATTATTGTCATTGTCGTGTCGCGAGAAATGTCATGTCGAACATTAAGTATAACTCATTAAATATGAAAGTGATACTGATACACCGATTATATGATATCACTACTCTGGTCGTGTCTGCCAAGTGCAATTTTTCGAATTATGCGCGTTCTGAACAAAAGTCACTCGAGAGATATTACTCTTGAATGAACTACAAGTTGCGAGAGATAAACACGTACATTTTGCCGAGAGTTGATTGCCAATTAACTCTCTAAAGTATCTTAATAACGCAAGCGATCCTCTTGCCGGTCTTCCTTTTTGCTTGTTTCTTTTCTTTTTCACGATCGTGTTTTGTTGCAGGCGGAAAAAGGCGAGACGTAGTCGTCGATGCGCACGCAATGTCCGTCCGGAAGCGCGGCTTCGTTTTTATGGACTAGTGAAAGTAGGATTAATCGCAATATATATATATATATATATATGGCGACTACGGCACAATCAGGAGAGGTGCACAGCTTTGTTCGGAATTAACAGGCAGCTCGTTGAAGCGTAACGCATCGGACGCAATACTAATTTTTGCCTCGCCGACTAATTAACGCGCCTCGTCCGCTTGGAAGTGCAATGCATTGTTCCCGTAATTGCGAAAGTCTGCTAATGTTAAATCGTTTGCACGCATTGCTCGTTGAATTCACTACGTAAATATGAATTGATACGGACGCGCAACATGGTGAAACGTTAAGAGAGCACAAATTGAAGCGCGCTCGATGCGCGGCCTGCAGTTCCGCTAATTGCCACTATATATTTTCATCTCTCTTATTACACAGGAACATTTTAAACTCTCTCGCGAAATTACTCCTAAATATACGTCCAACAGCTCTGTACGCGTTCCTAATTACTCCCCGATAACGTGTGCTCGCGGTGTAGACAAATATTATACGAGGCATATAATATCATCGAGCACATTAATGAATCATCTGACACCGAAATAATATTATACTCTGGTTTAAGATAACAGGAAGCAATGTCGGAGCTAATAGCACGAACCCCCCGGAAAGTAAAATTTAGTTTCCTTTGCCCTGAAGCGTGGCTCGTCGTCGAAATCCACCGAGGCGTATGCATATATATATATATATATATATATATATATATATATATATATATATATATATATATATATATATATATAT
>NW_022639511.1:162876-164004 GCF_010583005.1 Odontomachus brunneus | reverse complement strand
ATATATATATATATATATATATATATATATATATATATATATATATATATATATATATATATATATTGTAACTCGAGTGCTCCGTCCTCTACCATTCAGCACACCCTTTTCTTTATTCTTTCGCAATTAATTTCTCGGTTATTATATATATATAGGGTGTCCCATTTTAAAAGATGCACACTGATAATTCTTCAGCCAAGCATATTCAACAAAAATGTTCCAGACAAAAATTATATGATTCGATGGAGCACATAAGAAGGTATCATTGATTTGACCTTGCGTGGCGCTGCCAATGTCAGGTCGAGGTCAACTTTGTTTTTTTAAATGGAAACATATTTTTTTATTACGGAATTTTATACGAAAAGAACAAACAACTTTTGTTTGAAAATATTTTTCAAAACATTGACCACTATTTTCTAAGATATATTACGGAAATATCTACAAAATTATTGGTTTCAAAAAATATACTCGAATACTCAATATACTCAATACTCGAATTCTATCAACTTTACTGAAAAATAGCAAGAGGTAAAAATTGTTTATTTTTTTCTCTGAGACTTTTTCAAAATTTTTTAATTAACTTTTTAGTAGTTCAAGAAAATGCAAGAAAATTCAGTACTAAAAAGTTAATTAAAAAATTCTGAAAAAAATTTCAAAGCTCTATGAGGAGAAAATAAAAAATTTTTATCTCTTGCTATTTTTCAGTAAAGTTGATAGAATTCAATTAAAAAAATATTGAAACCAATAATTTTGTAGATATTTCCGTAAATATCTTAGAAAATAGAAGTCATATAAAAAATTTTTTCAAACAAAAGTTGTTTGTTTCTTTACGTAGAATAAAATTCCGTAATAAAAAATATATGTTTTTATTTAAAAAAGCAAAGTTGACCTCGACCTGAAGTTGGCGGCGCCACGCAAGGTCAAACCAATGATACCTTCTTATGTCCTCTATTGAACCATATAACTTTTGTTTAAAACATTTTTGCTGAATATGCTTGGCTAAAGAATTATCAGGGTGCATCTTTTAAAATGGGACACCCTGTATATATATAACTATATATATATATATATATATATATATATATATATATATATATATATATATATATATATATATATATATATATA
>NW_022639511.1:162408-162750 GCF_010583005.1 Odontomachus brunneus | reverse complement strand
GTCATATAAAAAATGTTTTCAAACAAAAGTTGTTTGTTTCTTTACGTAGAATAAAATTCCGTAATAAAAAATATATGTTTTTATTTAAAAAAGCAAAGTTGACCTCGACCTGAAGTTGGCGGCGCCACGCAAGGTCAAACCAATGATACCTTCTTATGTCCTCTATTGAACCATATAACTTTTGTTTAAAACATTTTTGCTGAATATGCTTGGCTAAAGAATTATCAGGGTGCATCTTTTAAAATGGGACACCCTGTATATATATAACTATATATATATATATATATATATATATATATATATATATATATATATATATATATATATATATATATATATATA
>NW_022639511.1:151581-162042 GCF_010583005.1 Odontomachus brunneus | reverse complement strand
TATATATATATATATATATATATATATATATATATATATATATATATATATATATATATATATATATATATATATATATATAACGGAGAATATCACTGATAATGCAAAAATATCATAAAGTCTCTCCCCTTGCAGACGCATATAGAATAATTATTTTCGTCTCGTTGCCCACAATATCCATCCTGACGGGAAGATCGAAACAAATCGAATCCACGTCGCATCCGTAAGTAAACGGCTGAAGCTAAGCGATAAAAAATAGAAAGCTAAATTCACGTCAGAGCTATTATTTATTTCAGCAGGAACTGCGGGAGCATTCGCACCTAGATATTCTTCTCGCCTCAGTGCGCTGCAATTGCGCGCCGTTTTGTCGTTTCCTCTCCTTTTTTTCTCTTACCCGAGATATTAAATAAATATTAGTTTTGCGCTATGGTATATTTTTCTTTTATTATTTAGGCGCATACACAGCCGGGATAAAGCTTTTGAAAGATTGACGACGTCAGTTTCGGTACAAGCGACAGAATAAAGGGACTGCGAAAACGCGCGACATTAATATTTTGCGCGAAAATTTAGGCGCCTTTTTCATCCAGCAAAGTTATCGTTAGTTCCGTGATTACTTTTTGTGAAAGCTCTGTTTTGTACGAGAGCGCAGAGGTCCAAACCAATATCACGGCACTTTTCTCGAAAAAAAATGGATAAATACTTTTTCACTGTGAGCTTTAAAAGAAAGAAAAATATCATTCTCTCCAGTTACATTCATGGAGAGTCTCTCAATTGGGACGACAATGACGGCTCAGATTTCGGCGGTAACACACCGCAACAAATAGCGATACAATTCACATCGATACAGTTGCAGCGAAATATCAAGTTGCAGGACAGGTCGTCTATGCGCTCGATTTAACCGCGATTTCATTTCTCTCCGTTGCCAAGCTAAAGCCAACAATAATAATGATAAAGACAACGACAGCTATGATGCCGATAATGTAATTAGTAACAAAATCCAACTCGTCGTTGTTTACTTCTTTTTTGAACGAATGCAGAGTGAAACGTGAAACGTAAAGCACGAAGAGGATTTCTTTAGCTTGGATGAAAGTGGATAATGACTGTATTTAACATTGCGCGAATTCCTCGCGTGCGCTAAAACGTGCAAAATCGTGTGTCCTATCAGTGCATTGGGTGATATCCTAATCGTCGAAGACGACCATTTGTATCGCTTAAGGAGATACTTTTTGCGACGACCATCATCCGAACGATGTGAGCACCAAATTGACGGCCTGATAAGAGAGTTATCTGTCGACGTGATCGTGTTAATCCGCGACCGAGATAGCCGCCCACTGCAATGTGTTCGATTTAACACGCGCGCGCACGCACTCACGTGACAAATCACGATGGAATCTTTCGAATAGTGCGGTACTAATATAGAGAATTGCCGGACGTGGTTGACGCGCGATTGAAAATAGACGCTTCCGGTTTCTCCTCAACACGTACGGCCTCAGCACGTAATGTGTGCCACGACGACGACTTGCCAGTCGCTTTCGAAGCAAACCGCAGCGCGGAAATTGAACACGGATGAAAAAGCGCGCGCGCGCGTGAGTAATACTTTCCATTCATCTGGTATGCTCCATTTCGACGCGGCCTTGCGAGAAGGCGCGTCGACGCACTGCTGACGTGATAATTTTTCAATTGAGAACAAAATTATGCTATACAAACAAGAAGAGGCGCTTCTATCGTGTCATCTCAGATAATAAGATGTTCCCTCGAGGGACGTTACGAAACGTTGCGTCTTAAAACACTCCGATCAATCGATATCGCGACTGTAGCCACTGATTGGATAAGTAAGGATGAACAAGTGATACATAATAGGTGTAGAAAGCATTAGGCAAGCACTAGAGAGAGAAAAAGAGAGTTCTTTTCTTTTTCATATAAATTCTTCTCAACTTTTCTTTCTATGTCGGTATAAACTGTCAATAAGATCTGTCTCACTGATGAACGTAGCAAATTTCGATTCCCGGCTCTCTGAGAGGCAGTACTTCTCGCAATACTCAATTAATATTAACATCATGGAAGAATCAAAAAGCTAAAGTGCGTCACTGAAATAGTCCACTGGTGAAAGTGAGTGGGATTAATTTAATATTAAAAACAATTTAGGACAAAGAGTCGGTCCGTCATGGGAAGTTGAATCACCGCGTATATTGCAAGTCCGAATAATACTGATTCAACCTCCTTTTGTCCGAAATTATTTTTGATATTAAATTAATCTCATTCTTCGTCGCCAGTGAACTATTCCAATGACACATTTTAGCTTTTTGACCCTTCCATAATGTTAATATTAATTATGAAAAATACTGCCTCAGAGAGCCAAGAGTCGAAATTTACTACGTTCTTTAACGAAATAGATCTAACAGTTTATTCCTACGTTATCAGAAAAAATATATTCGGCACGATATCCTTCCATTAAAAGTTTCCAAGTATTTCGCATCAACAGCCGCGTTTGGTTCGCTCGTTTCTCTCGCTTATAGTATGTATATATCAGAGTATGTTCATAGCTAATATCGTTAGAACTTTACTACGTTTCACCAGAAACAACATAGCAAATTCTTTAATAGCACATTTAAATTTCTATAGCAATTTTTACTGTAAAATTCTTTCCGCACAAAGAATAAAGTCGCATAAATTCTGTGCTCTCTCGTCACTTTTACGGGATTACACTCATCGAGTTCGATGCTCGATACGCCCGATTCGCCGCTACAGCAATAGCACGAATCAGGCACGAAATAGTTGGACAAAATCGACGCGGAGTGGTTGCAATTCGCCGGCCGACCCAATAGTCAATGTGACTTATAGCGGTTTACAGTGCTTCGTCTTATCTTATCACGGTAATTCTGACGTTCGTGCTGCCTTATAGAGAAATCTGGCTCGGCCAGGTGAGTTCAAAGTGTAACGACCGATACCTGCATAGAAAATACTTTGAGACCTAAAAGACATCCAGCTCGATTTCCCACAATAATCGTAGGTTCTACATGCAGAAAATATATGCAGGTTCTGGTTAGAAGTTTTAAACATGCAAATCTAAATAGAAAACGCAGACAGATTCCATTTGATCGTTCTCAACGTTTTCCCAAAATGCCCATTTTCTCTAGTTTACATTTTAAAGTAAAATTAAGCAAAATATATGAAATCTTGAGTATTTATTTACAAGTTTACACACACACATACTTGTAAAAAATAAATATTTAAAGTGTTTGCGGAAAAAAAGAAGAAATTGTAATAGAAGACGTTCGAGCTAAAAAATAAAAAATATATATAAATATTCGATAAATTCTTCCGACTTACATATTTTATATTACATATAAAATAAAAATACATTATGTTACGTTTTAACATGAAACAGTGTAAGCCAGAGAAAATATTTCTATTGTCTTTATTGCATCAATGAAACTGATACAGAAAACACTTGAAAAAGCTCGAGTTTTCTTAATACTTCTATTCCGATTCTAGACAGAGAATCCACGTTTGGGATATGTTTGGAATTCAATTGGTATCGTAGTGGCCAATCTAGTACCTATTTTAGGCCAAAGTTAGACATTCTGATTGGAATCTAAGCTACATTTGCTAAAAAAATGCTAAGAAATTTTTATGCAGGTTTTCCTCAACAAATTGACGACTCCGGAAATATTCCTGCTTCATTTGGCTTTACTGGATTGAAAAGCACTAAACCACACTCGGCCCCGCAAGTTACAAAATTCACGCGCAATTTTCCCTCCCGTCTCATATTGCTCGCGTATTCGCAAGCAACATAATCATACTAAGTGGAAAAGAAGAGTTACCCAAGAAAATTTGAAAGGAAGAGCCGCAATCGTGAGAAACATATCCTTCGGCGTCCTCTCTCCAAACACTTCTTATTCTTAACGGGTAAACGTACCCGTCAAGTCGGAAACTTGGCGTTAGCTCGCCTCATTTGCAGAAGTATTCGAAGGAGCTTGAGCCTAACGTCGGTTTACAGAGGTCTCAAGAAAGCCGCCGGAAATAGGCGTACTTCCACGAAGGAAAGATCCGCCGACGCCGCATGATCCACATATACATACTTGCAATTAACCCGTGAAGAAGCATATGGAATATACGCAATGTTCCAAACTGATCCTCTCCGAAAGACAACAGGGCAAGGGAATTTCGAATAATAACATTAAATCTTCGTACTTTTCTACACCAAGCATTTTCTCCTTTTTTTTCAAGAAAAAATCGATTATTTGTTAAATCGACGTGATCTAATAGTTGCCAAATAGCTCATAATACGATGCATCATACCTTTCTGACTTTCTTCCAAATAATTGTATTCAATTATTCAATTGTATTTAATAATTGTATTCAAGATAATTTGATTTTACGTCAAATTACGATTTTCAATGGTAACACAACTGCAGTTTCAATTTACGAACAGAATGCAATTGAATAATAACACCGCGGAAACACGTACAGGATATTTACCAGTTAAAATTCACACGGATTTCGTGAATGAAAGCACTCGCTATCTTTTCTCGTTGAAAGGCAAGAGAGCACATCTTTCAGCTCTAGATAAAGCGCCACGCAATTTGCGAGAAAGGTTGGACGTCGATATTCCCAAAAGACACAGCAACGATCGATATGCATCAATATTGCAGGACAGAAGAGAGGAAATTTCATTTAGAAAAGTCAAAAAAACATTCGGACGTTTTAATTGCGCGATTCCGCACTTGTCTACGAGATATTTTTAATTAACCGTCGTGAACGAGACACGCAAATCAAACACAGGAATCCCCAATTTTGAAGATGTCAGATCTCCTTGCTCTGCTGTCATGTAGAGAGAATTTTTAATTAAGGTAAGAGGGTAAAGGAGAATCGTCCTCTCAAATAGAGAATCCCAGAAATAACTCACGTAACTTCGCCTCGAGCTACTTTGCGAATGCGATTATGTGCGTGGGAGAATTTAATTGACAGTTCAGAGCGTTACGTAGCTCAAAGCTCGATGGTACAAAACGCTGAAAGTAAATAGATGAACGCCATACCTGAGAGTTCGTACAATTTTCCGTGCAATTTTCGCTTGCAATTAATGCGTTGTAAAAAATGTTTTGTTGTATTTGACACGTTTCACATATCCTAATTTATCCATCCCAATTTTTATGTTAAGTTAACACAAGGCAGATACATAAACAAATAACACCAATAATAACTAACGAAAACTAACACAAAAATGTAACACTTCGACACTATTGTGTTACTTTAGCTACTGTGTTATTTTAATTATTTTACTCAGAAACGATGTATACAAATTCAACGTGCAACGATCAAAGTAACGCAATACATTGAATTAACACACGGGTATGTTAAGTATTTAACATAAAAGCTTCTACATGGATCGATTTCAACACAAATATGAAGTATTTTGTACCGTGTGATATCGCCGATCTGATAAATTTACAATGATAATACAGGACAAAGAGAATTTCTGAGGTTTTCGATTATAAAAGAACATTCATGAGTTTGCTGAAATATTCGGCTCGATTTACTCTCTTCTTCTGCGGGTTATACCTTCCACGACGAAGATATATGAAAATTTAAAGGAGTTTGTTTACCAGATACGTATTTTTAGGGCATATTTTTACTTTCAAATTTCTGTATAATTGGAACTATAATTTGTTTCCATTGAATGCAGCGCAATCAAATTCAACACCAAAATTGAACCGAACTTTTTAACTGCGACCCAACACAATTGTATATTGTTAGGTGCAAAATTGCAAAATTGCATATTGCATCTAACTCTAAATTCAGGTCTGAGCGACTCACGTGGGGCGAGTTCTTTCAAGCAACGTGTATTGGTAGCAGTCTATGAAGCGCACTTTTAGAACACCGGTCCGTATTGCTCCATGTGTGAATTTATCACAAGAAAATTACATAAAATCCTGACATAATTAAAATGTATGTGTCGCTCAAGATAAAAATACTGCTCCGAAACCACTTCGTCGTTCAAATTTATTTAAGTACAATAATAAAGTTTGATGAAATATGCTGCTTGTGCAAGAGGAACAGTATAAAATACATGTGATATGAAGGAGAAAAATTTCATATATGAGATGCTAGACATGTAATCGTTCCTCGTGCAATCTTCTGCGGAAGGCGCACTATAAGAAATTCCTCTTTAGAACGTATATCATGCGAAAATATTATGAAAATACAAGACTGCTCTCGATGACGTAAAATATAAAGAGATTGCATTCTCTGTATGCATACGTTATGTCACATACAAATGAAATCGTCAGCCTTTTTACAGCTTTTTTAAACCTTTGATAACTCGTTTTCAGTCATATTGAATGATCTATTTAACAATGGAGAATAATGTAGTTTCGACTGATGCGCCTAACAAGTCAGAGGGACGCGAGAGATTCGCCAATAAGATTCGTATTTCAGATCTTTCTCGTAACAACATTCACACCGTTATATAGTATGATATTCTCCGCGTGAAAACATTTTTTATATTATTTGACGCATTGTGTGAGAATTATTTTTAAACACAACAGAAATAATCTATTTCGCATAGGACGATGATCAATAAAAGTTAAAGGTTGCAAGTGTGACATATTGCGAGTGACATATTACAATAGAAGACTGACGCGAGATGCGCAGTGCTGGCAATACAATATGCCGCCCACTTTTGTCTTCAGGCCAATTAGTTCTCCCGTTGAATATTGTTTCTCTTGTGCACGGTCGGAAAATATTAACTGCGTAGGGAAATTCTTTATTTTTCTCTCTTCTTCTCTCTCTCCCCTTCTTCATTTTTTCAAAAGAAAAATCATATTCGTACTTGCCAATATACGCGAGTGAAAAATTGCGATTGGCCAACGACAAAACTAATTAACTACACTTCATAGGATATCTCTACGTCGGACAGATACATCGCGGCTAAATTGATCGAATTTTCTTCGATTTTTTCGATGCGCTGTTCTTTGGCTGCTCGACTGCGCGTCTCGCCTGTTTAATCCGCTCAACTATGTCTAAATTTCTGCTCATATCGCAATATCCTCTTTCATAGCGCGGGTGAAAAAGAAACGACGCGAGCGTGACGGCGCAAAGACTCCCACGGCATATTTCGCAATACGAGCGCGCTATGCAAAATTCTCTTTGACCGCGCGGCGCGGCCAATAAAAAGCTCCGCCAGGTGAACAATTCGAACGCGCTGATCTCGGATGCTCCCATGGAGATCGGTGGCGGATAGGTGCGCCGTTCGCGCAACTATGTATATTGCCGGTGAAATAAAGCGTGGGGGGAGAGGAGAGGAGAGGAGAGGAGAAACTGTGCGGTCGCATAGGCTAGGCTCGACTCGACTCGGCTTGGCTTGGCCTAGCTCGACTTCGCTTTCAATCTCTTGACCTGACATTTAATGGCATTGCACAAGTCGCGGCTACTCGTTACTCTTTGTCAGCGCGACGCAGACGTTATTTGCCGAGATGACGGTAAATGGAGGGAAACAAGGCTCGATGTTATCACCGCGCAAGGGCACGACAACGATCGCTCACCGATTATCCAAGTGCGAAAGGTTGGCAGCTCCCTTTGCTACGATATATATGCGTACACACACCACACACACACACACACACATACACACACACAATCATATGGATATGCATGTAAATACTGATTTATTTCAGCGCGCACATGCACATATCGATTCATCGTCTCAATTAACTTTGCATTCATGAATAGCAAGGAACTTCGATGTATTACACAACAAATATGCACACAGCGGACATATATGGAGCGGAAATAACTTTTGCAAACATCCACTGCATATCGCGACGCGATATGGACAATTTACGCTGTGCAATACGATGATTAGATGCTGCGAGGTACAAGGCGACGTGCAATCGTGCTTCTCGACTTGCATCGGAAGGACATTTTCTCCGAGATCTCGAGGATCAATCAAATCAAAAATAAATCAAAGTATGAGCAGAAATGCGCTGACACGAAACACAAAGAAACAAGCTTACGAGAAAAGTTGAGTTGATCCATAAGAGAGTTCGTGCGGATTTTTGTCTATTTGGCACTCGCATTTTGGTGTATCAGAAGGACAGTTCCATACACAGAGTTGGCCATCTATGTGTAGGGGAGATGAAGGACAGTTGGGACAATTTTGAAATTTTATTATTTAGTCTGTTTTTTCAAAATTTTACGATAACAACAATTGAAATGTATTCCTTAATATTCTGAAGTAATTTATATATATTAAATGATATATATTAAATTTAAATGTAAACATATAATTTTAAATGATGTAACTTTTTTTATGAATAAGGAATTAATGAAATCGTTAAGTTAAATTTTATCCCAATTCTCTCTCTTACCAAGGAGAGATGGACAGATGGTAGGGAAACTTTGGACATAATAACAAAAATAATTATAATTTAATAATTAAAGCTTATTTATTATTTTTAACATAAACTTCCAAATTTACAATGATTACACTTTATCATAAATCATATTTAATTTAAATTAATTTAAATTGAGCTGAAATTAAAAGTCCTTTATTAAAAAACTTAACAATTAAGACTTAATATTTATTAAAATTGGCGTAATAGGTTAGAATATTTTGATAGAGATATTTCGATATTAGAAATATTCTAACTCTCTCTAATTAGGATATCCCAACTCTCCCTTATCGTTCTTTTTACATTAAAACGATTGCAAATATATTTAGGTTAAAGATTGAGGTTACATTATGCTTGCATTGCAAAGCTTAAGAACTATTTATTAGAATGTATTGAATGAAATTCTTATAAAATGCAACTATTAAAAGGGCTATCACAAATATTAAACAAGAAAAATAATTACTTTTAATAGTTAAAAATGATTTTACTTATCTCTAATTAAACCTAAGTTCTTTATAAACTAGTTAATAAAATATTTATATACTTCACATAGAAGGACATCAATTGTGTTTTGGACAGAAAGTGTAGTACCAACTGTTAGAGAGAAAATAACACTATCCTAACTCTCTCTCGGTACCAACACTCCCTCATCTCCCCTACGCTTAGATGGCTAACATCTCAGAGCATATTTCGCAGTGTAAATAATAGTGTTTGAAAAAGTAAGTGTAGGTGATGGTGTTTGAAGAAGTACAGTTGTCTTGTTGTGTGTCAGCACTTTGAAAATGGAAGACAGTAATGAGTTTTTCCGTGCTTTTCACTTCCGTGAAAATTGTTAGAGTTTGGCTGAGATGTCTTGCCTCACATCCACTATATTCACCCACCATTGCCTCCTCCAACTATCAACTGTTTCGCTAATTACAGAACTCCCTTGACAGTATAACTCCCTTCGCTTCTTTAGAAGACATGAAAAATCACTTGAAACATTTCCGCTTCGCTGGGAAAGCACAAGAGCTTTAAGAGAGAGAAATTATGAAATTACGTGAAAAATGGACTGTCCCAAGTAGAATGGCGCATATATTATTAACGAAAATTGTTTTAACATGAATAAAATGCATTTCAATTCTGAATGAAAATCTACACGAACTTATGGGTCAACCTAGAGTATAGGGGAGACCGAGGCTGGCTGGTTACCGGGGTTAGGTTAGATTGGAAAAATTTAACGGTTATTTCTAATATTTTCTAACAAGTTACAAAATTAAACAAGCAAGATTTTTCAAAAATGAATTTGAAATCCCTGCTTACTTGATTCTGGAATCTGTTGAAGGACAATAGAAATAATCGATTTTGCCAACTTTTACTCCGAATAGCCCCAGTCTCCCTTACCTGCGAGAATTTAAACGCACCGAGGCTCGCGCATTGTTCCTCCTGTCTCTCCCGCGATCGCCGGGACCGTTTGTAGATCATAATGGGCTTTTACGGCCGCGCCCGTCATCACCGAGGCAGATCAATGGAGATTGGTCCACACGGTGCATCTGCTCGCGAAGAGAAGCGCGCCGCTATAAATAACATTTATGCTAATGTCGACGCCGTAAACGATCGCTCCTCTCGCGGCCCGTTACAAACACAAATTTCGTCCGCCGGGCGAGTTATTGTCGTTTTATCGCAGGGAACAGAGACGTTCATTATGCTCGTTGAGTGACGCGTAACCTAAGGACCATTAGCGGGGCTGCTTGTATACTTGCGTACAGAATTACGACCCAACTCATGGAAGCTCGCGTGATAATCGCGAACTTCATCCACCGCAACGTTTTATTACGCAATCCACTATTGAAATGTACTTCACTTCGATCGCTCCCCTTTTCCCATTGCATCATTCATGTACACGCTCGATCGTGCTTTACGTCTAGAATCGCAGATGCAGTCTAGCTAATCCAAAGTTAGGGATTTGCTACGCATCCTTCTCCCTCCCCCCTCTCTCTCTCTCTCTCTTCCCTTTCCCCTCTCTCTCCCTCCTTCTGCTCTCCTTCTCTCTCTCTCTCTCTCTCTCTCTCTCTCTCTCTCTCTCTCT
>NW_022639511.1:132508-146783 GCF_010583005.1 Odontomachus brunneus | reverse complement strand
TTTTCTCTCTCTCTCTCTCTCTCTCTCTCTCTCTCTCTCTCTCTCTCTCTAACGTTTAAAGTTCAACCTACGTTATAGATGTACAGAGAAGACCAAGTTAACCAGAATTAGCGCTGACTGTTACCGCGATCGAGTTTGCAACGTCTTCTCTCGGTTCAAGAGGCAAAACTTCTTCCGTCGATATTTCACGACATAGATACCGTTAGATCTCTTCTCTCGCTCCCGTCCCGATAAAATTATTTATCGACCGCCCAAAGGCGTTTTACTGCATTGTTCATCGGCTTTCTCGGCTTGATTTTTTATCTTATTCGACTCGCGTGTCTGCTATAATAGTTTATGTTGGAGACGATTGATAATAGAAACAGCACATCAGACACGTTACATACACATATGCACTTGCAAGCACATACATATTAAAATGTTCCTACAAAACATATTATTCCAAGGTTAAATCGATTGCCGCGCATATTTTATCTGACTAACTGGTATATTATTTGATGACACATTAACTCCGAAACGTTTTATCGATTGTCAGACGGCTGGATCTGGAATATTATTGACATTAATGTGACTCATATAGCATCAAGGCTAAACACCTATCAGTGTAAAGAACTGTGTGCTGGTCGTTCTACTTTCTAAAGTTTCCGTACCCAAAAGAGAGCAATCGCGCTAAATTATTTATTGACGTGTGCGCTCACATTCTCAATTCTCACGTTAAAACCTTATACCTGCCTTTAGACCGCGTCAATCAGATTTTTCTCTTTACGTTTTCTCTTTACATTTACACGCAACCTGTGTTACGAAATGTTCACAAATACGCTCCGAAATATAAACATAAAGTGTCCATTTTCATTAAAAAAGTTAGAAAAGGTTTAACATGTTAAAATTAATAAATCTGACCAAAAAAGATAATTATTACGCACTATTGGAATACCACTGGTAGAGTTGGAGACCGACAACAAGCGAGCCTCAAACGACATGTTAAATGTCAAGCGAAATAAAAACTATGCACACAATGTCAATGTTTTCAGAGGTGTACCAGTTACAAACATGGTGAGCGAGAACAGAAGAGAAAGTTTGTTTGTAAATTTTGCTGTTAGAAGTGAAATATGCAGGGTACAAAAGATAGCCGAGACTTTATACCAACTAATATTGTTATTCATCTCTCCCGGGAGACACATGATTTCAAATTTAGCAACCACGACGGACTCATTATTGCCGAATCTTAGAAATCAAATAAGAAGTCGAATAAGGATTCGAGTAATAATAATGTAAGGCCCAGAATCAAACATACAGACGGAACTTTACAGCTCTCCGATATCGTCACTAATCCCTCACGGTGGATATGCGATTTCGAATACAGCAATAACCACAGACTCATCATTGTTGAATCTTGCACGACCTATTCGTTAAGCCCGAAACATTCCCGCAGGAACGTCCAGCAAATTGGAAGACGTACCTATCGTACGGTAATAGCGAAAGTTGCTGCAATCTGCAAGGTTTCCAGCGGCGAATGTGATCAAGCCAGCGCGCACCACAATGGACCGTATTTCCATGTCCCTTACGTAGCCCAGATACCATGTACGTATAACCACACCAACTTTGATTGGTTCGAAATTGGTTTGGAGCTCAATCAGACACACGGTGCGCATATCGCGTGTATACTTGTGTCATCGCAATAAGTATTAATGTCGACGTTCCTCCCGAGGCGGTACAGCAACAGCGGCCGTCTGCGCGATTGTAAAGTGAAGTGACTCACCGCGAGCGGCATTACAAACAATGACACCGAGAAAGTTCGCGTTTCGAGCATCCCACACGCGCGACGGCGCGTACATGCCTCAACGTCCAACGATACACCACGATCTTAACCCTTTCGTACTCGTCGTTGCCCTGAAGCAATACGTACTTAAAATCGATCTAGACGTTTGAAACTATTGAAGTCTAAACTATTGAACTATTGAGTCTAGACTATTGAACGTTGCTGGCGACTCTGTCTCTCACGATTCTAGGCGGGATTTTAGTCTTATCATTTAGTTGCAGTAGTAAAAACTAATACATTTTCGGCACTAATCGTATCTCCACTTCGACGCTAACTATTCCATAAATAATCGCAATTGATTAACCCATTAACGCCCAAATGTGCTGAAATTTTATAAGTTAATAAGTTGATTTGAGCCATTTATTTTACTACAGAAATGAGGTCTGTTGTTTATAAAGAGTACCATTCCTTCCAATTTTGATGTCGCTCTATCGAATAGCGTTGAGAAAATTTAAAAAATATCGCAATTTATATAAAATTTTTACAAAATAAAATTAAAAAACGCATGTTTTTAGGGCTAATTTTTTTCTTGCGCTATTTTCTCTATAAAAACATGCTAGTATCGCTCGGGAAAGTATTTAAAATGTGTTCCTGACACTTTAATTAAAAAAATATGCCATGGGTATTTTTTTAAACAAATATGGCGATACCAAAATGGCGGTCAATTTAAAGCGTTTAATTGGAATTTTCGTTTATATTAATTATGTAAAAATTAATGAAATTTTATAGTAATATTGACTTTAAAACAATTTCGATAACCAAATATAAACGAAAATTCGAATTAAACGCTTCAAATCGACCGCCATTTTGTTACCGCCACATTTGTTGAAAAAATACCCATGGCATATTTTTTAAGTTAAAGTATCGGAAACACGTTTTAGACATTTTCCCGAGCGATACTAACACGTTTTTATGGGGAAAATATCGGAAAAAGAAAAAAATAACCCTAAAAATATGCGTTTCTTATTTTATTTTGCAAACATTTTGCATAAATTGCGATTTTTTTTAATTTTCTCAACGCTATTCGATAGAGCGACATCGAAATTGGTAAGAATGGTACTCTTTATAAACAACAGATTTCATTTCCATAGTAAAATTAATGGCTCAAATCAACGTAAAATTTCAGCACATTTGAGCGTTAATGGGTTAATATTAGGGATGTGCCGGATATCCGACAACTATCCAGTATCCGGCCTATTCGGCCATCTTTTTACGATCCGGCCGGATAACCGGATTTCATTAGTATCCGGCCGGATAACCAGATATTAATTTATGAAAGTTTAATGCAGGATTCGAAATCCAAAGTTCTCTAAGAACAAACAAACTAATTATCTTTTATTAAGTCAACTCTGTAATATACAATCTTTCTGAAGATTTATTTTCAACAATGCTTGGCAGTGCCGCCAGAATAACCCACTCTCTCAGACCAGCACAATACATAATATGACGCGGGATATCCAACGAGCGTACAGTTTTACCGGAATACCAGTACTCTAATTGGATATCGTTCGTCACATATCATATGTTGCATCACGCTGGTCTGCAAGAGCCATAAGAAGAGAAACAAAAACTCTGTTGTAAGGAGTGAGGTCCAGTTGCACACAGCCCAATTGGACACGGAGTGTAATGATTGGTTAGATCTAATTGGGTTTAGTAATTATTAAATTAAATAAAGCAGAGCACCAATTGGTAGTGTGCAATTGGAACAGTCTCGTTGTAAGCTACTTGGTAAATATTCTGCAAAAACATCTTATGATCAATTTTAATGACCAAGTATATATTAAAAGGACTAGAACGGTTTGAAATCTTAAAAAATGCGATTTTTAGGTTTTTATATAATTATTTAGTACAATTCTTTAAGAACATTTTGGCGTAAAAAGAAGCTCGATATTTGCAAAATTGAGTTCAGGAGAGCGAAAAATGTGAGGCGGCGCGCGCCCAGTGGAGCGCGCGTGATCATATCGTGTAAGAAATGTAGAAATTGTTTATTTGAAACAAACTGATAAACAATAATAACGTTTCTAAAACTTAGAAATAATAATATCGAAAATAAAGGCTGTAGGCGTGTGGAGGTCACTGCTAACAAATATTGGAGTAACAACAAAGGAGACGAGAACAGTCGGTCGGTCGGTAGTAGAAGTAGCCGGTCGTTTATTTTTCAAAATAGCATTTTCCGCTCGTTTTGCCACGATTACTTAAAGACGGCTAAGATATCGACTTCATCTTTTTTTTTAATTAAAGATAAATACGTACTGCATAGATTGAACCGAAGTTTGCCTATAAAAATTAATTTTTTAATACCGTTTTAACAATAAATAACTTGAATCTTTAGACATTATTTCTCTAATTTTTTAGATTTTTAGTTCCATAGTTTCAATTCAATCTATATAGGGAAATCTCATCTACAAAATGATGTTTGGCGCACTAAAAAATTTCAACTTGTTTTCCCGAAATCGTGGCAAAACCGCAAAAACAACGTTTTTTTAATTTAATAATATCTCACTCAGTTATTAATATTTTTTTAACTTCTACCGCTTATTGTATTCCTAAAAGTATGTATAAAAACTAAAAAAAAAAAACAAATCTTGTACGTTTACTTGTTTGTCGACAATCGTCATTCGAATTTCACTCAATTTTCGGAACATAAAACCGTTCTAGTCCCCTTAAATTAATTGGCAAATATAGGCAAACGTTATGTAATATATTACTTATATAAATATTAATATAGAAATTTCTTTAGAAATTAGTACCGGATATCCGGTATCAGGTTATTATCGGATATCCGGTATCCGGTATTCGGCAAATTCAGTATCCGGCACATCCCTAGTTAATATTGCATTTACTTATTATAAAAGTGGACCATACAAAATATTCTCGTACATTATTACAATATATGGAAAGTAGAAAATTACTGTTATGCAGGATATAGTTTGCACCGAAAATAGTGCAGCATATCAAAGGATTGTTTTTCTGAAACAACATTTTGTTTTTTTCCAAAATGGTTTATTGGAAAATTATTTTTAAAAAATCAGATATTATCTTTATATTACTAGGAGCAATAACGAATAGAAAATTGTTCTTGCGAATAGAATTAATGCGGAATTGAAAGGATTAAGCCGTATGTATGCGGAGTTGAAAATCTTAGAAACTATCTAGTAATATCGGTATTAAAGGCTACACGCCTTTAGGTCAATTTACGAGGGTAATCCAGAAAGTAAAGACCGTTTGTACATAATACAAACCTACTGCGCAGGTCATTCCCTTTCCCTAACTTAAAGTTAGTCCGTTATCTTAACCTGTTTGCTTGGGGTTTCTAAAAGTTACTTGCCTTGATATATATTTCTGTGAACATTATGAGTCGTTAAGATGCCCGAGTCGAAATTTTGACTATGTTGAACCTATGTTGAACCTTGAATTCTACACCACAGTAGAAGTAGATAGCAAAGTAGGTTTAATTCTAATGATATAATTTACTTCTACTTTGATGACTCCTGACGATGTCTGAAATTTTCGCTTTGGCTTTCTTTAGCGTTAAAGTAGGTGTATAATAGTAGGATCTTAGGAAGTAAAGTAGATTCAGTTGCGAACCTCTATTGAAGCTTTAGCTCCTACATAGAATATATGTATTTTATAGAATTTAAGGTTCTCAACATAGGGTCAAAATTTCGATTCGGAAATGAGTGTCAGTATCGTCAAAGTAAGTTTTACCTAAGCTATAAACCGTTTAAGTAGGCGCAAATTATCCTTAAGAGCGTCAAAGTAGTATCAAAATTTCGACTCGGGCTACTGTAAAAAATTCCGCCAACTAGGAAGTAGACTGTGGAGTGTTATTCAATCTTGAATTTAGCTTAAAGAGTTTTTGGGTGAAAAATGTTTTAGAAATGATAAGCAGCTTGCAGTCAACAATTGATTAAATAAATTGGCCAGTGACGTAGCTAGAAAAAAGTTTCGAAGGGACTGTACTTTTTATTTTTGACGAACAAGAAAAAGGTCATTCAAAAAAATTTTTCTCACACTTAGTGTAACCCAGAAAATTAATTTCAGGGAGGAGCTACAGCCCCCACTGGCTACGCCACTGAAATTGGCGTTAGACGACTACAACGGGATTTTAAAGCTCGTGAACAAATATGATAAATATTTAAATGAAAGAAGTGATTGAGTGGAAAAATAGAATAAGGTACTGTGTGTTTAGAAAAAAATAAAATAAAATAAAATGTTTCCTTAATCTTTTAAAGCTAAATGGCCTGTACTTTCCCTTTAATTACCCTCGTATATATACGCGAAAACAGTCGAGCTGTGCAGTGAAAACGTTCAAGGAGCGTACATCTCTTACCGTGTATCTCAAATGTCGGAAGCAGTCGTGCGGTCGATATGTTAGTCGTCTTAATATGTCGCGGAACGTTTCTTGGCGATATGATATCTCAATAATAAATGTAACGCTTGCTGTGGAGCACAGAGCGTTTCTCATGGGAGACGTAGTCTCGAATTGCGGAAATTCTCTCTCTCTCTCTCTCTCTCTGTCTCTTTCTAAGTTTCTTGGAATGAAATCTCGTTCAAAAAGAGTGTAATCAAAGTAGAGTCAAAGAAACGAGTATTTTCATTCAAGACGATAATGAAATACTGTCGGTCGAACTGCTATTTTAAATTAAATCTTAGTAAATTTTCTAACAGACAAGGGAACACTGCGAACCCGAACTCTTTGATTTTGATACACTTTTGTGAGTATGTAGAGTAAATCAATACATGAATAATATGAATTCATGAATACATGAATTGACATAAGCATAAATAAAAAAATACCTATAAAAAATTTTGTTTACGATAAAAAAGATATTTTTTTATTTATGCTTACGTCAATTTACAGCACTTAACTTACCATTAAACTTTTATTCGAAAATTTGTTTTCTATCTCCTTTAATTTAAGAGTAATATACGAAAAAGTGGATTGTCCTTTTTATTTTGAGAGTGTAAATCATATCTTTAAATAACAATAGGACATAAATGGAATATATCGTTATTCATGTATTGATTTACATACTCTACATACTCATAAAAGTATATCAAAACCAAAGAGTTCGGATTCGCGGTGTTGCCTTGTGAGTCTCTCCCTAAATTTTTCCTAATTTTAACCGATATCTTTCTCCGATACGTTTTCTTACTCTCCAAGTCTTTTGGAGCAGACTCTCACTGAAAACAAGTGAAAAGTAGCGATATTTTCAGTGAATAGTAAAAATAAGCGCCATTCGAAGTTGCAAGTGTAAATATTTCACATATTAGAGCGGATTCTGATTCCATATGAACGAATGTTTCAGTCGATCAAAGTGAATATGTTCCTGTGCGATAGTGGAGAACATCAGATTCGAATATCGAGTGAATATTTTCACTTGACGATTCAAAGTGAATTGACTCTATGTGTGAATGAAAAATTACTCGCATCCGAGTGACTCTACTTCCCGAGTGGAATTTCACTCCAAGAAATTTAGAGAGCAGATAGGTGAGACAGCATGACAAACATATTCTACTGGCTTAAACTACCCGACGTTTCTCGCGTTATCGCAAATGTCATGTTATCATAAAGTGTCAAGAGAATGAAATTAAGGGGAGTGTGTGCACGTTTCACGTTAGCCTATATTTTCCACAGGATTTTAGAGACTGTACAAAATCCCAGATCGGTCGAGGAATTTAGGAGTTAATAAAGAACGTGCAGACAGACATTCGATTTTGTACACGTGTAGATTTTAATAATACTTCAACATACCCGCGACTTCTAAAGAGATGAATATTGATAGCAACAAGAATATTCATAAAGCCGGGGACTCATGCATTAATCATTACTATCAGCGATCGTCATTGTCAGTTATTGTCTTCTACGAACATCGTCTTCCTCGTAATCTCGTTTGCATAAATTACAGGCACGCTCCCACGATCCGCGCGGGATTATTACGTTTTCGTTTCACGTGATGCGCGCGTTTCCGAGAGACCGCGCGAGGTTTCTTCCTATTTTCCTTTTTACGACCGCACGAATTAAAAATCGTAATACGTTGCGTGCGCGCGCGAAGAGTGTCACGCGTGACGTGGAAGCGCGCACGCGAAGGCACGCGAGAGAAAATACATTGAGGAGATCGCGGCGTAATGCGCGCAAGGAGAAGGGCAATACACGTAGAATAAAACACGCATCGTCGAGGGAATCCCTTGGCTCGGATTGCAAACATCCCTTCAGGCTAGCCGTCAAAATGAATCGATATTGGGGATCGGTGCGTTACTTTAGTCAACAAGCGATTAACATGTTTAAAGACATGGAGCGTAAATCCATTTTGAGGCTGCACCTAGCTAAAGTGCCACTGGAAACTTGAGGCCAAGGGGAGTATGAGCGACGTTAAATAATATCAGCGGCAACGAATGTCGTTATCGTCAGTTATTATCGTGGAGCGTGGAGAGACACGAGAGGGCGTTTCCTCGGCGCGCTTCGCTCGTCGTAATTATTATCGGCAGCAGCCGGCAATAAGTTTACAACGGCGATCGACGTGAAAAAAAGAGTCACCAACCTGAATGCGTCTTAACGTTAGAGAGAATTAAATGGCGTGCGATAATGGACGAGAATACGTCGCAATGAGACGCCGCGGAACGGACGGCCGTGACATCGCGATTGTGCAGCTGACGCGCGTTTACGGACAAACGCCCGTAAAGAACAGTGTTCAAGATGGCGATTATATTTTTTCTCGGGAAAGGGATCGCGCGCCCGGGATTTTGTGCGCCGTGAAATTACCGTCGCATGCTCGCGCTTCGTTTCTCAACGACGACGGAGAAGAAAGGGTTTCGTGAAAGACGTGCGGCGTGCATTCCACGCATCGCGCCGCACTGACGAATCATCCGCCGTGGCTGTACAAGGTGCTTCGTTCTATCAGTTGCTAAACAGCGCCAGGAGTGTCACGATATGTTATTTCAAAAAAATTATTGTCGCTAGAAAACCTCTGGAGCCTTTAAATACATGTAAGCATCTTTGTCAGGATCTTGGAGTCAAAACTTCCTTACTTTCTTCTTCGTGCCGAGCGCTTACCTCAATACTTTTAAACAGGAGTATGGAGGTCATTCGAATGACTAGCTGCCACTGGATTTGGTAAAATCGGACGCTGTTTATTATAACAGTACGATAAAATCGCGTATTACAAATAGATACGGATGAAATACATAGTGGATGACGGGAAATATTGGTGAGAAAGATTATTAATATTGCCATTATATCTCATCACAACGATTATCATTATCATAATTATTGCAATGATTATCGTCATCGATTATTATTGTAATTATCATTTCGATGACTATTATCACTATAATGACTAATATTGTTATTATTATTTATTATTACATTTATTATTATTATTTATTATTACATTTATTATTATTATATTTAGTATTACATTTATTATTATATTTAGTATTACATTTATTATTATTATTATAAATATCATTTCGGTGACTATCATCATTATTATGATGATTATAGTCATTATTGTAATTATTATATCCCTAATATAATATAATTATTAGTATAATTAATTTCAAGTAAATTTATAAGTATTTGAATAACTTGGCATACTATATTTCAAAGAAATAAGAAAAATTTATGAAATTGAGATTTACACAATAAAACACTTGGCGTGCCTGATTATTTTAAATATCGTTAAAATATTATACTTGAGAATTTCATTGCATAATATTTTGAACTAGACACGCCAAGTGTTTTAGTGTGTAAATCTTAATTTTATAAATTTTTCTTGTTTGTATCTTTGAAATATAGTATGCCAAGTTATTCAAATATTTATAAATTTACTTGAAAATAATTATATTTGGCAATTTCAGTTCATCTTATTGCGATCCAGATATGTCAGGTGTTTTATTTTTGTAAATCCTAATTTTATTTCTTTTTAAATTTATTATTTATATGTTTGGAATATGAAACAGTTATATATTATAAAAAAGGAACAACTGTACGAATATCTGATAACAAGGAAACATGATTAATAAAATTAGGTATTACTAATTTGCCATATTCACTTGGCACAAATCTTTCGACGTCATTATTTTTATAATGGACATATGAGATAACAGAATGTTTTCAAATGTTACAAAATATTGCTTTTTTCAAAATGTTTTTTATAAAGTCGCTTTATTAATTTTGTAAAAATAAAATTGATTTATAGAGCTAAATTACATAAAAAAATTTTTTAATACATTTTTTTATATGGAACGCGTACACTTGACGCTTTTTATCATCAAGAAATATTATTAAAAATAATCTTTACTTCAAAGAAAGTTTAGAAGCTAAACAGTCGATTTTCTTAGCAATGAAATGATATTTTTTTCTGTATGCAATCCTACTCTAATATTCAAGTGCTATTAGAAGTCGGCGCAGAAACCTGACTGATTGAGAGTCAATAATCATAACTTCTCTTTATTATTCATCTTCTTATAATTAGTTAATTACTCAATTTGTCTTCGTCGCGTCGAATTTTAATACCGTGGGAATATTAGGGGATTATAGATATAAGGAAATATTTATTCAAAATTATTTCATACTTCTTGGATTTTTTAATTTTTCTAAAGTGGGTTAATTTTTTAAAGTTTTCCATTTCGCAGTTTTTAATCATTTACTAAAAGTTTGTTTTCGAAATCGTTTGAAAATAAAAGCTTTTCCTTCTTGTGTCTCTAAATGTATCGGATTTCCAGGAAAATCATGAAATACTCAATTTCCAGGTTATCTGAACAAATTCAAGTAGTCATGCTAATCTAAAAATCATGTAGATAACATGCCCGAACAAGTTACACAAAGTTTTATCTCAATGTCTCTAACGATTCTCGAGTTATAAGCACACAACCAAGCGTGCATACATACAAAGCAGATTGTGAATCTCCTCTCTTTGGAGTCGCGGTGAATGAAATACTCAGAAAGCTAAAAATATATAAAATGATTAATACGGACATATAAAGCCAAGTTACAGTTGTGTTACGTGTTTAATAAAAAATTAATAAATACACAATAGACGTTTCGATCATTGGATATGGTCCTCTTCAATAAGTGGTATAAAGTCAAGTATAGTTCATGCAATTCATCAAAGCTAGTGTTGTTATGTTTAAGACGCAAATTCCTGCGTCTTGAACATAACAACACTAGCTTTGATGAATTGCATGGACTATACTTGACTTTATACCACTTATTGAAGAGGACCACATCCAATGATCGAAACGTCTATTGTGTATTTATTAATTTTTTATTAAATACGTAACAACTGTAACTTGGCTCTATATGTCCGTATTAATCATTTTATAAATTTGATCTGCAGAACTTGTATGATTTGTTTGTATATTAGTTAAAAATATACATTCGATGGTGGATTTTGTTGGTTAATTAATTTCTAGTAATATGTCGGTATACAATCTTCTAAAAGAAAGAAACAGAAAGGTCACAGCGATTTTTGAGAAAGTGTTCTGTCAATCTCAAGTCTCTTCCTGTCGAGCCTGATTATTTAACAAGCGCGACTAAACGGCAACAAACGAAAGCAACTGACGCGGCTGGGGAGGGGAACGAAAGATCTCAGAACTTTTGAATTCCAAAAATGTATAATAACGTCATCATGTAAACCGCTCTGCATACGCGAAGAGGATCTACAATTCCAATATCCGAGTTTTTCGATTCTGAGTATCGATGTGACATTGAGCATTTTTAATAAATTTACATCGCAGAACCACCGACGTAGCATATCACGTATTGCGTTGCAAAAACAACGCTGCACTCGAGAGTCGATATAAAAAAAAAGAAAAAAAAACGACGCGCAAAAAGATACAAACAGAAGTTCCGCCGCGTAATATCTTTCTCGTGTGCCGTTCAAAATACATACCTATGCTCCAACAATATACGCGCAGGCGCGCGCACACACATACACACATCTACGCGAAGATATTTATCAGCGGAGATTAAAACGGGATATTTCCACGTATGCCTGTACGTACAAATGCACACGCGCGCGCATCCGGATACCGTAAGATTTCGGTCCTCTCATTCGGCCGTCCGATTGGCCCGTGTCTCGTTCTACACAAAGCGCTCGAGTGATCCGGCAAAAAGTAAACCGTGCAAAAAAAGGAAGAAAAGAAGGGGAAAAACACACGGTAGCTTTTCACGATTGACGCAATATGCAAATCGATCGATAGTCAATCCCGAAAGCCGGATTGATCGCTCGCAGGTTTTCCTACGGACGCTCATTGTGAATTCAAATCGTGGATACACGCACGGCGCGCGCGATTGTGCACTTGATATGTCGCGATGGCAGCGCTGAGATCAACAACCAACGGGTACTGATAGCCAAACATCCAAGTCGAAATTTTGATGCTACTTTGACGCCCTTAAGGACAGTTTGCGCCTACTTAGACGGTTTATAGCCTAGGTAAAACCTACTTTGACGATATTGATACTCATTAACTTCTCTTTTGAATCTTTAATTCTACCTTGTCAAAATTTTTACGCTACTTTGACGCTCTTAAAAATAGTTTGAGCCTACTTAGATAACCTATAATCTAGGTAAAACCTATTTTGACGATATTGACACTCATTTCCGAGTCGAAATTTTGATTTTATGTTGAACCTTGAATTCTACACCGCAGTAGGAGCTAAGATGGCAAAGTAGGTTTAATTCTAATGATATAATTTATTCTTACTTTGATCCTGATGATATCTGAAATATATGCAACAAATAAAATGTATATTTTGTATGCTATTTGACAGCTTCTGTTTCGTTATTTATTAAATTTTTTAAATGTTTCTATAAAATACATATATTCTATGTAGAAACTAAAACTTCAATAGAGGTTCGCAATTGAAGCTTTGCTTCCTAAGATCCTACTATCATACAACCTACTTTGACGCTAAAGAAAGCGAAAGCGGAAATTTCAGACATCATCAGGATCAAAGTAGGAGTAAATTATGTCATTAGAATTAAGCTTACTTTGCTATCTTAGCTCCTACTACGGTGTAGAATTCAAGATTCAACAGAGGATCAAAATTTCGACTCGAGTCCGCGGCGTCTATCAAGTCGAGAGATTTCCTCGCCGAAAATCGCCCGCTATCGTAACTCGTCATTGTGCGGGAGAGACGGGAGCATTGTCTTGAGGCTCACGTCGCGCATACACGCGGAATTTCCGTATAAAAAGAACAATGTTCAAAAAGAAGCAAAATTTGCCTATAAGAGAAATATGTGAAATCGATCACAAATTTTCCCGCATTTTGGATAATTTTAAGTTTAATATTCGAGTTCAGCAGACCCAAAAATATAAAGATAAACCGATTTCATACATTTCTCTTATGAGCATATTTTGGCCCTTTTTGAGCAGTAGTCTTTTTTAGTATTTTCCCAAATGCAGCTTAGATTTCAATTAAAATGCCCAACTTTGTCTCAAAATAGATTGTCCCACTACGATATCAATCAGGAATTCCATTCTTGTCTTACACATGAGTTCTTTATCTAGAACTGGAACAGAAATATTAAAGAATATCAAGAATATCAAATATTAAAGAAACTCAAGCTTTTATAAGTGTTTTCTGCATCGGTTTCATTAATGCAATAAAGACAATACAAATGTTTTTTTTTTCTTTGACTTACATTACCATTTATGTTAAAACATAAAATAATATATATATATATATATATATATAGAAATGTTTTAAGGTAAAAAAATATATTTTATACACACACACACACACACGCATACACACATATATATTACATATATACATATTAATATATATATATATATATATATATATAAAATATAGGTATTTAATTTCGAAAGGTAAGAATGTAGCCAAAGAATATCATGGATTTTTTAACTTGTTTAGGAAGTAATAAAGATGGAAATAATAAAAACAAAAGTTTTTTCTTAAATTAGATTTTGTCAAAAAAATGATTAGCAATATATAACAATTATAAATTAGATTCATATTGTCCTTATTTCTTTGATCTTTATTAAATTAAATCTGTCACGCGCTATTTATAAATAAGGCGGCACGTGACCGCGGGATTCCCGACATGCAGTTATATATCTTTTCCTCACGGCGCTCGTTTATCACCCACGCTTTTCACCGTGCAAATGATCAGCCGGTAGGAAGTGTTTGTCGTATGCGATTAACCTTCGCGCGTATCGATGACAACATACGAAGCAGTTTCTCCGATTGTCCGCGGCATGTTCATGCGACTTATTCGAAGGAGCGCACCGATGTTGTCCGATCGATGCGGACTCGAAGTGAGGAGACGCCTTGCACGGCCTCCGAGAGCTCCTAAATGATATTAGAAAGTTCCCGAAGGAACGTCTGACTCATCCGCGTGCTTCACCTATGTGCTCCTTTTATTTTCTCCGGTGCGGTACGTGTCTAAACACCGACACCGACGGAGAATGTCAGGAAAT
>NW_022639511.1:130804-132498 GCF_010583005.1 Odontomachus brunneus | reverse complement strand
TATATATATATATATATATATATATATATATATATATATATAAAATATAGGTATTTAATTTCGAAAGGTAAGAATGTAGCCAAAGAATATCATGGATTTTTTAACTTGTTTAGGAAGTAATAAAGATGGAAATAATAAAAACAAAAGTTTTTTCTTAAATTAGATTTTGTCAAAAAAATGATTAGCAATATATAACAATTATAAATTAGATTCATATTGTCCTTATTTCTTTGATCTTTATTAAATTAAATCTGTCACGCGCTATTTATAAATAAGGCGGCACGTGACCGCGGGATTCCCGACATGCAGTTATATATCTTTTCCTCACGGCGCTCGTTTATCACCCACGCTTTTCACCGTGCAAATGATCAGCCGGTAGGAAGTGTTTGTCGTATGCGATTAACCTTCGCGCGTATCGATGACAACATACGAAGCAGTTTCTCCGATTGTCCGCGGCATGTTCATGCGACTTATTCGAAGGAGCGCACCGATGTTGTCCGATCGATGCGGACTCGAAGTGAGGAGACGCCTTGCACGGCCTCCGAGAGCTCCTAAATGATATTAGAAAGTTCCCGAAGGAACGTCTGACTCATCCGCGTGCTTCACCTATGTGCTCCTTTTATTTTCTCCGGTGCGGTACGTGTCTAAACACCGACACCGACGGAGAATGTCAGGAAATTCAAACTCACGAACGAATTGTTTTCGCCGCCGGGCTATTTCCCTGTCCATCGAAACAGTCGAAACTCCGCACCAACTAATTAAATAATGAATTCTTGCGCAACCCGCCGCGTAATTTTATTTAATAATAAACTACCGAAATTACAATTGGGAAATGAGATCTATATCGTAGCCGAGGAACGAAAACCGCAGCATTCAGCCGTCGATAATGGACGTTGCGCCTTTTCGTTGTGAGAAATTCTGCAGTCTCCTTTATGTCCCGCGGTATAATTTTGGTATAAATCGTGTATGTTTACTCGGCGAAATTGCAAACGACGTAGCAATCGGTAAGAAAATACGCAAACATTATGATTTTTGCAATTAAACATTTCTGCAACACGCAAATGCACCGCAATTATATTTCCTGTAAAAACATACAGGCAAGGCATATTTGCAGAAGAAAAAAAAATATATATATATGTGTGTATTTTCTCTATTTGCGCCGAACGAAACTGCAAGAATGACTCATGCGATTTCAGAGGAAAGCTTGAGTCATGATTTATGAACGCAACCTGCTCGAAGATTGCACGGTTTCGACCGTTGAGTATTTCGTGTTTCTCTTCTTTTTTTCCCTTCTTTCTCTCTTTCTCTCTCGATCTTTCTCTCTCTTCAAAGACTTTGTGCGTGTCTCTCGCTGATTATCTATTTCAAAGTCACAACGCACGAATACATAGATCGCGGAACGAATGAAACGCTGAAGTGGGCATTAAGGAAACAGCTCTGGCAATGACATGAATGAGAAAAGACACGTTCAAGTTCATACTCGCGCGCGATAACAACGAGCTTACAGAACAAATAACGTACGATAACGTTGACTTCCCATTCTGAGTCACGAGGACAACGGTGCAACGTACACTCAAGGCTACACGCAGCCATGTAAAATTACGTTAACGGTGGAAATGCACCCGCGTTGCATGCTAAGTATATCCCCCGGCAGATTTTTATCTCCTCTCTCTCTCTCTCTCTCTCTCTCTCTC
>NW_022639511.1:113309-130101 GCF_010583005.1 Odontomachus brunneus | reverse complement strand
TCTCTCTCTCTCTCTCTCTCTCTCTCTCTCTCTCTCTCTCTCTCTCTCTCTCTCTCATTTTATTATTGAATAAGCTCTGAAACTGAAACTCCAGATTAGAGCGTCCCATAATGCTCGCCGTTTCTTATTGCGATTATCGCGCCATTTTAAATCCCGTAAAATAAATACAGATCAGTTCCAGGCCTTTCTTATTTTCTTTAGCTCGCGGATCTTTTCGCACCAGCTCGGCGTTGACTTCCAAGTCAACAACTTTGACGTCGCAGTTCGAGTAACAAGTCCAAGACACGGGGATAGTTTTTGCGTAAAAGTGAACTGTTATTTTCCGAAGCGTCTGTGGTCGGTTAAATTTACCGTAACTATCGTTCTCGACCGCGAGATTAGTCACGGGGGAAGAAGACATCGAGATACATATTTGCGAAGAAGTCGGCCTCAAATCGATAAAAAGAAATCGTAGACGAAAGAAATCTAGGACGCGTTGTACAAATCCGCATAGAAAATATTTTGCTATCTAATTGGGATTCAAACCGTTTTCCCACAATCATCGTAGGTCTTAAATGGGAAATCTATGCAGAGTCTGGTTAAAAGTAATGTTTCAAACATGCGAATTTAAAGATCCTATTTGTTCATTCCCAACATTTTCCCAAAAAATTTTTTCTAGTTTACATTTTAAGCTAAAATTGAGCAAAATACAACAACAAAACAATTTGAGTACTTACTCATTATAATATAAATATACGCATATACTTGTAAAAAGTAAATACTCTAAGCATTTCAAATATTTTACCCTAAGAATTCACATAGAATAAATAAATTTATTTAAAACAAAACAATATATTCTCACTTATTTATTTATTTTAGTATAAAAGACCTTAAGTGAAAAAAAAAATATACATATATATATATATACAGGGTGTTCCCAAAAGGTGGTACCAAATTTTAGGGGTATGTAGTACTCGTTAAAACAAACCAAAAACTCTTAATGAACAGTACTCCGAAAACCTTTTATTTCTGAGTTATGAAGCATTTTCTGTTCTGTGAAAAATAGAAAATAACTAAAATTTACAATAAATGTTCAATGTGCCCTCCGTCCATTTCAACGCACAATTTTGCTAAACATTCTTCTAATTGGCTATCGGCGATTCGGATAAGCTGTATGATACAAGCGTGCTGCTTTTGAAGCATTGCCCTTTGCTCAGCCATACATAAAATGAATATCCGTCATTTCAGAATTTGTGTAAAAATTAGCCATTTTTTCAGATAACACAAAACTAGACACGGTCCACAATCCAAAGTTGAATACAACAATCCCTGCGTAATTAGGTGGTCACATACGGGCGTCCGTGAATGAACTGACTAAGAGACTTGGAAACTGTTGTCAACAAATACGAAATAAACCTGGACTCTTTGACCTTCAATGACGAAACATGCCGAAATGTGTATTGACATGAGCCGAAAACACATTGAATATTTATTGTAGATTTAATTTATTTTCTATTTTTCTCAGAACAAAATGCTTCATAACTCAGAAATAAAAGGTTTTCGGAGTACTGTTCATTAAGAGTTTTAGGTTTGTTTTAACGAGTACTACATATCCCTAAAATTTGGTACCACCTTTTGGGAACACTCTGTTTTGTGCGTGTGTGTGTGTGTATGTAGAAAATATAGATATATAGAAAACATATATAGAAAAAGTGGAAAATCGTTTTTTTCTTAAATTAAATTTTATTAAATAAATAAATGATTAGCACACAACAAGTGCAAATTAAGCTCATATTATTTTTATTCCTTTTATCTTGATTGATTTTAATCTAAGAGCCCTTGTTTTGATTTTATTGAGATTTAATTTCAGGAGTTGAAAATATAATCAAGAAATTTTGTCGATTTTTTAACTTGCTTTGAAAGTAATATTTACAAGTTACAAGTTAACATTGAAATTTCGAAGATTAGGGAAGACCGGAGCTAGTTAGCTACCGAGGTGAGTTGGCAAAACTGATTATTTCTGCTATTTTCTAATAAGTTGCAGAATTAAGTAAGCAAGATCTTTAAACATGTCAAGGATGACTTTGCAATCTCTGCTTGCTCGATTCTGATATCTGTTAAAAACAATAGATACAATCAATTTTACCAACTTAGCTTTAGTAGCCAACCAGCCGAACTTTTCTTAATCAATTCTTAAGCAAGCTATACGTTCTTGACACAACAATGCACGGATGGCATCTTATATATAGTTTACGTTGTGTGTATGCAGACGCAGAATATAATTTATGCGTGAACGTACAACCTTGATTAAAACATGCTGCAACGTGTGTTGCCTGTAAAACTGAAGGAATTTTTTCGTATCCTAATAGACAACAAATAAGCAATTTTCGCACGCACCTCTCGAGTCAAAGGCATTTTATCGTGCAATCGAATCGACGGATACTATCAGAAAAATTGTGGATTATGGTATATAAATAGACAATATTATCTCGAACGCGATATTAATAGGCGCGATGCCGATAAACATAGAGTTTACAAACGGGTGCTAAAATATAAGCACCGGTGTAAGATTATATACCGCGTGCTTGTTGATTACAGTAATAAATTTATGCGTTGTTTAGCTACATCTCTCACAATACTTACGCGAATTGTCGTGTCATCTCGTGCGAGCTCCAAATCGCATCGGCGTGATGCAGACGATATTCTCGCGTAATAATTCTCACGCATTATCGTCACATAAAACAATAGCCGTTCCTCAAAACGATATCACGGAATTAGTAACGGCCGCAGTGGTGGTGTGTGCGATGTAAAGTGCGGCGCGAGAATTTTCCTTAGCCGATTTACCCCGCCGGGTCAAGGATTATTATATAATATATCGTGCGATTCTAAGTTTTCATCGCGCTTTTAAGGATTCCCTCCAAACGCGCGGCCTTTCGTTAATGATTCATAATCATTAATGAAAAGCCGCGCATTCGGGCTTAATAATACTTTATTAATAATAGCCTATTAATAATAGTTATTAATAATAGTCTCCTCTGTGCTTTCACGATATCAATCTCAAGAACACATAAAATCCGTATCAAAATCAAGATAAATTTCTTTTACGAATAAAAGCAATGCCGACACTGGTCGATTGTATTACACGTTATAATAGAGTTATATGCCTCCATATTATAATGGTGGCATATTGTTCCGCGTTGTATTAGCACAATTACTTCTTGGCGGAAGTCACAGTGAAGCTTAAGCCGCCATCGAAAAGAAAAGATTCATCCAATCAGAGGCGAATTAGAGAATCCGAAATGAATTATCTTCAGCTCCGTGCAAGCAGTCGCTATCGGCAAGGTCGTCTTTGTTGAAACGCGCGCTGCAATTTTAATAGGATATCCTTATTTGCGAAATACTGCGTTCAATTCCCATCAGTTTATCCGACTAATCGAATCTCTATTAGCGAAATCGAATTTTCTCCCGCGCACTCGAAGAACGAAACAGTCAACAGCCTCCTCATTAAAACTCACGGAATCGAAGCCCGTAAACTTGTCGTCGCTGTATCTCCTCATGCATCTGAATAGACAGGAAAAAGAGGAAAAACAAGGATGAAAACGATTTGTCAGGGGAGTGGATTTATTATCGCGGCGCGAGCGCACCGAATTACCCGTACTCGAGAACTGTAATTTAACGAAAGTCAAGGCATAATAAATACGAAAAGAGCGTGTTCTTCTATTTTTTCTTCTTTTTTTATAGATACATCGAATCGTCGCTGCGGATTTTGAAATTGGCCGGCTAACAAAGGAGGTATTGCAGGAGAATCAATATTCTCGTTGCAAAGCAATTGTGTGCCGTTGCAAACTTCGTTTTAATCCTCCGCCGCTGTGTCGCGTGTTCTGTGCTCACAAATAAAAATGTTTAATTTATTGGGCATTTGTCACTCACGATCAAACTTTCTCACAACTGTCCGGCATCTCGGGCGAATATCAGTGCACATTCCTTTCATTCTGTCCGCGAAGAGATATGTTTGAAAATTGATATTCTAATATTCGACCGAGTTATCGGCTTGATGAGAATTCGCGATCGGATGAAAATCAATAGCCCCGCGATGATTACATGCTGATAACAATTTACACTTAAATTCTATTACTTTTATTGCGAATTGAAACTCCCTTGCGGAATGAAAATGCCAATTTTTATAAGCTGTCGCGATTGAATTAAAGATTACAGACTATTTATTGCAGAGAGATTAGAGAAAATCATATATTTTAGACAAAAATAAAGAACTGTAAATTCATGATACACACACAGTCATTCGACACAACATTTGCACGTAATGTAAAGTTTTAATTACCATTGCGTATTCAGATATTTCCCTCTTCTCTTTTAATAAACTTAACGCTCTATAATAAATATTAATATCTCAAGGAAACGTACATTTCCTTCGGCAAATAATGCAAACGTATTAATTCCTCATTAATAATATTCAATGAATGTTTAATTAGACAAATGATTGCACACGATGCAACAGGCGATTAAGTTAAGAACGGCCTCTTAATATCACACTGACGTATCAATGTATGATTTAATATGCAAAATGTAACTTTCAATCGCTCGAGGTATCTTATAATTTTGCATCTTACGTCACGATAGTTGCATGCACGTGTGATCTTTGATACGATCGTTCCCACGTTTTCCGACGAAACTTGTTTTACTCTTGTTTATAAAGCAATTATTGGTCCATAAATGAAACTTTATTGCGACACGAATAAAACAATTCGATGTTTTATTCGCAATGCTCCATGTCTCTCTCTCTCTCTCTCTCTCTCTCTCTGATATTATTAATCTGTCAGACAAACGAAGAAACCAATTAAACGCAAGCGTTGATTAACGTATGACAAAAGGACCAATGTTAACGAGAAGACCACTGTTATTCTATTTTCCGATAATAGCGTTTGATTCACGGACATCCGATGCAAAGAAACAAAAACAAACACGCGCATTGACAAATACACAATTTACCCCGGTATCGCGTTTCATTCAGATCAATTCCCCAACATTCTTGTCCACGTCCCTACAAATGAGAAATCGCGAATCACGCTTTTCATAATACTGCTGACGATGTATACGCGTGGGTTGCAGTTACTACGAGATGCGAGAGAAGTCACGTTCGTGTACTTTGAGGGAATTCTCTCTTTCATGAATATATATGCACCGTTAAGTTTAGGGTCGATCGCCCCGAGCGACTATACGCCTTATTTTTAACTCTTTAAAACAACCTCAACGGAACCGGCACACGTTCTAAAAATTGGGAATGCAGCGAGACTGCACTCAGAGACACGGCAATAGCTATAATTAATAGGATACAGCGGGGTAAATTGAATAGCGGGGAAATTTGGGTAATATTAAACGTTTGCGACAATTTCAGAAAAACATGAGATGCTTTGTTTTATGTTTGAGGTTAGCAGTAAGGAAGATACTGTGGTCTACATATTTATACAAATTTTAAAGAATATTTGTGAATCTGAAGGTCTGTGGAATATTTTATATTAAGCAGGGTAGGTAGAGAACTTCTGTTGTTACTGTAGTTTATAAGAGTATATTCTGCTAGTTTAAACTTTCATAAAATCTACGTAAAAACTATAATAACAATATAACTTAAAAATGTTTTCCGCATGTATTAGCGATCACCACGTCGACTAGTGGCGCATTTTGTTCAGTTATTGTAGTACTATATCACAATGTTTTTATCTCGCACAGAGTGAATTACAATACAGTAGAGAATTACAATACATTTTTATGGGGCAATTTGAATAATGCACTCAGTTCCTTAATATGCATATTTCAACTGTTTTAAGACACATTTCGTTATTTCAAATGATGAGACATTATGAAAAAAGGATATTCGACTAAATTGGAACAAAGAAAGTATGAAACAAGCCATTACATCTGTTATCGATGGTGTGATATCCATTTTAGCATGCACAGTTATTGCACAATTATTTCACGTTCCCTACAAGTTTATACAGAAAAGTTCAATCTAATCAAAGACAAATATGTGATAAAAATGAAATCCCTCCTTCTATTGAGCGCTCCGCCGTGTTTAATAGCATTTTAAAAAAAACTTGACTGTGTATGTGCATTTTGTAAAGTCAGCTATTATTTAAATGTCTCTATAAAAAAAGGGGACTGGATTCGTTGCCAGCACTGCAAAGCATAGTATCATGAGCAATGCGTTGGAGCCAAAGGGAAAAAAAGTTCATTTGTGGCCCTTGTATATGAATTTTTTATATAACACTAATATGATTAGTTTTTTCTCTTATTATCTTAATTTTTGTTTAATTTTGTTTGAAAAGTGCAATTATTATTAAAAATACAATAGATAAATATAATGTTTTGCTTTTATTAAAATATTATAATGTTTATTATAATTATTATGTTAATTTAATTATATTTATAATGTTAATTTTAGTTAATGTTAGTTTATTTATGTTCGTTGTATTTAAAATATTATATGGGGCTAACATGATTACTTTGACTTTCTATATATATAATTTGTACTCAATTTTATTACATATTTTTCTAATTTATGTTCAATTTGATCTGAAAAGTATAATAAAATGTTCAAAGAACAACATTTAAATACATGATTTAGTTTTTGTTATAATATTAATACTCATTTTTAATGTTATTCAAATTACTCCTTAAGATGTCCGAATTCCCCTTCAAAATTGATCTTCATTAAAATTGTAAGGGTAAGTTAAATAATAGCATTACGCCTCAAGATTTAAAGAGTAATTTCTCATATATGGAGTAAATACTCCTTAGACATCTGAGTTTCCTGCTACATATTCAATGTAAGGATAAAATTATTATTTCTCGAGAAATTGTTCAAAAAGTTTGAAATTATCCAAATTACCCCGCTTTACCCTATGACTTTACCCTATGCAATAGTGGTCGGTGGTCGCATATTTATTTTACTTTATTTGTCAATGTATACAGTTACTTCCAGATGCAGTTGCCATTGCGATTTGACTCGATATATCGATGCTGCAGGATTGCGCGCCCCTTTAGACGGGTTCATCGATTAGCCCTGCGGCCGGCGCGCCTTTAGCACATTCACGGGCGTGCGCGTGCAGCGCACTCAAGTGGCTTTCCAGCACCTTTTAAAATTAACGTATCAATGAATTTAAATGAGCTAAGACCGTGTTACAAATACGACGAATAAGTTGAAATTGAAATTGTTTTTAAGAATGAAAATAACTTATTTCTTTAGTATCCACAGACGCCAAACTGCAACGTTATCTATCTGATAATTCACAAATCAAAAACTGCAGTACTTTCTAAATTTCTTGGAATGAAAATACTGCCACTCTTGCAATAACACCCCAAGAAATTTAGAGAGTACTCAGTGCTGCTACGCGTCCGCCGGAGGATTAAAAGGCGCGTAGGAAATTTAGACCCGTATTCTGAGTTTTCTTTTAACAATAAATGAGCCTCTAAAAGTAACTCATAACCAATCAGAAAGCTTATAAGCCACTTTTAAAGGCTTATCGCCTTTAAAAGAGAATTTATTGTTAAAAGAGAACTCAGAATATGGGCCTTGGTGTTTTTCCCTCGCAACGACCAAGAGTGTTTCCTCGTATATTATCAGCGTAAGTGATTGATTGCTTCCGAGTAAGTCTCATTATCTTAAGATATCCCGATATTGTTTTCGTTGCGCGAGAAGTGTCATAACATTTCAATAACATGGCAAAAGTATATTTTGAGTTTTGACGCGTTTACCTTCCGTGCGCATGAAAATTTTTTGTTTTACGAAATTAATACTTCTGTAGATTACATTATTACAACGGTATCCATTACTGCTCATAAAAACACGAAACTCATTGATACGCACGCGATATAAATGTGTACAGTAAAAAGCCACTCGATAGCTCTTTGCATTTATATTTTACGAATAGGACTGCATTGATTTCTCGCTTTAAAGGAATGAGAAAGAGAAAGAAAGAGAGAGAGGAGAAAACTATATGAAAACAATTCTTGGAAAAGCAAAACTTTGACTGCATTGCTTGCAAACTTGCCAAATATGACTGGCGCTTTCTTACTCATCATACTACTTCATTAACATCTATTAAATAAAGAAGTCAAATATTTGAAAAGGGAAGAGTTCCGCAAGATTTTCATCTCAATACCGTGATATTCGTTCGTCTTTGATTGTAGCGATTATCACGAAAAATGGAAAAAATGCTTGGTTGGTATTAAATATCTGATGAAATATGAATGAATCTGAATTTCGGTCGAGGTCGAGGTTACCAGAATTCCCTTCAAGTTAATAAGATTATGCTTAATAAGATTCTAGTTGAACAGTCGTGAATTCTGGTTAACCAGAAATCTTGTTAACAGAAAAAATACTTGAAAACTTATTTGTGGAATATAAAAACTATACTTCACAGGAATAAACTTCATTTCACAAAAATAGACTTTATATTCTCGATAGATAAATTTTGTAATATTTTTTTTCTCAGTGCTTGCGAATAGGATTCTGATAACTTCGAGCAGAATTCTAGTTGGTTCATACTTCACCGGACACTTGATTAATCCAACCGAAGCTTTTCTCCCGTGTATACGCTGAGCGAAAATCAACGCGAGAACATCATTCATTCGATCGCCGAAGGATATATTCGTGATTGGCAATTCCCGTGTCGAAAATGCACGCGCTATTACAGCAGCCAATCATTCTGGAATTTCGACATAAAAGCGATACGCGCATCGCTACTGGTGGCGTAAGCGGAATTTACGATTCATAGTTTGGAGTCGGGACACGAGCTAACCTTACATTGTGATCATACGACCTCACAAATCTAGCATAGCTGAGCATGCATAAAAATCTACTCGACTTACTACAAGCAGATCTAAGTGTCATCCAGTCGTTGAAGACGGAGCAAACGGCTCTGCATCGGTCTGCCTGTCTCTCACTTTCCCCTGCTGCTGCTACTGCTGCTGCTGTTCCGTTGTCTCTCCTTCGCTCTCCTCGACGAAAGATACTGGTGCCGATCGTCGTTGTGTGCAGTATTTCTCCGCCTTTCTCGCCCCGTCGATCCCGCACTCGATCTCTGCACCCCGAAATCGCACGCGAGCCGTGTTATATCCGCGGGACACACCACACGATACCCATGACGACGTGTTCTCTCTTTTTCAGCGCTTCTACGTACGCACGTACGTACGCGCGTACGTGAATTACGCTCGCCTCGACACCTCGATTGGCTGAGTTTGACGTTAGGTTAGATCCGTGATTTTTTTATTGGTGAGAAGTGCACGCGACCCGACCGAGGTGCTCTTCTTCCAATTTGGCGCCAAGTGTTCGCAAGAGCAGCAGAATGAACACTCTCCACGTCTCAACGCTCGACGCTCTACTGAGCCACCGCGCCGCTACGACTGACAATCGGCAACGCGCGCTTCGAGATGGTTCGTCGCGCGCATGCGCGCTGCGAAGTAATAAGCGAAAATGCGCTCGCAGCTCCGCTCGCACACACATCGGCAGATTTGCTTAGAAAATAATGCTCTGTGTTTGTCGAGCGACATCCGTCCTTCCGTTCCAGTGAGTCGTGTTTACTGTCCCGCTCGTCGCACGAATAACGTGTCTACGGGATATTAAGGTAAACCTGAGGGACGTGTATAATACACGATCAGAAATGCCCGTCGGGAACGTGACATTTTAAATGTATGTGACTTTCCGAGATACGCGCCTTTCCTGCTGCTCACCGTCGCGCCGATGCGCTCGTAAGCGACAACTCGAGAGTGATTAATATGTGTAAAGACATTCGCTTATGTAAGCTTCACGAATCTTTCCTGGAAGTCCCGCTGTCGACGTTCCTCGCCGTAGTTCTGAGCCGAGTGTCAACTCCAATGTCGATTCTTTGATAGATTTCTGGTGTGTTTAGGGCAGGACGTCACGGATACCTAATTACAGAAAGCGCCAGTAGCTCGAATTTTTCTACTGAAGGTGCGATGATCGATTCGCGCGGAGAAGGTATTGCGTATACATTACGTATTCTCACATGCCGATCTGCGCTGACGGCGCAGAGCGGAGCTCCGATAGTAAAGCGTGGAAATTCACGGCGGAATGATAATGTCATGAATACACAACACGGCGCCTATTGTTCTTCGGCAGACTTTCCCGAATAGTTGCCTCTGAATGCGCCGAAGATTGATTGCATTCGCGTGCACGAGGATTATAACGAGCCGAAAGATATTTGCGCCCGTGGAGAGACCCCGGCAGAGGGCTCGAACAAAATCCAATAGCATTGCCGCTCTCAATTGTAATTTAAATGCGCGTTTAATTCTACGCGAGTCGGAATGATAATCAATTTATCTCGCGCACGCGACCGCGAAGGAGAACGTAAGAGGAAACGAATTGCTGTCCCGCGAACGCACGTCAAGAACGATATATATTACACTCGACATACCCGTGAAATATTATTTTTCGATTGCGACATCGCTGTGGAGTATAATCGATGTCACGTAGACGCATATTTCGTATGCGACTCGCTCGTTAGATCCTCCTTCTCTGTCGAGCGACTCGAAAACGTCCAGATGTGAGATGAGAGTTGTTGTTTGTTATCTTGGAATACATCCGTTCGCGTTCTGTAAGGAAAAAGAAAAAGAAAGAGAGAAAGAGAGAGAAACACGGCGAAACGAAGGTTCATAACGTTACAGTGGTATTTTTCCGCAGGCGCAAATGATAATTGTCTGCTAGTAGATGTGTATGTGTGTGTGTGTGTGTATGTATACGTATGTATACCAGGAAAAAAATACAAAACCTACTGCCGTGACGTACACCGTTATGTTTGTCTCCTCATTATAAGGCTCGCCTTCGAAAATTGGCACGTGTAAGCGCCGGAAACCATACGAGCTATGCTGATGACCGATGTTCTCATATTGCTGATTTTCTCTTTTTCCCTCTCCCCTGAGCCCGAAAATCGCCGAAGTCACATGTCGCATTTGCTGTTAACTGTTCAAGTAAATTACTTCAATGAGAAATTGGGCGTAGTTAACACAACATATCATTATGTGCGAGTGTGCTTCCGAACAACGCGTTGCGAATCTTTCAAGCGTTAAATATTCATGATCTACTTGGTAGAAAAACTAACAAATCTCAAGTAATACTTGACTCATCTGAAACCTCGGCGTGCTCTACTCTCATTTTTATAGTTTTATGCATTTAGAAATAACTGCGAAGTAAAATAAAATAGTGTAAAATAAAATAGTTTAAAGTGATGTAGTCTAACATATTCGGTGGTGATTTAAAGTGATTGCGCAATTTCTCCCCAGGATTCTTTTTTAAATAAATATATCTTCTTTCCTCTTTGTTGCTATTTTCTTTGAGGAATTGTGAAAAACAAAACACAAAATATATCTAATTTGTATTTGCTATGAGTCAGAAAAGTATATAATAGTTGAGATAAATTATAGGAAATTTAATATTTTGTCGCGAAACTTTTCCGGACATATCACTTAAGGGAGTTAAGTCTGGTTTTGAGGCTTCAAAAAATCGATTTTTTTCAATTTTTTGAGAGCTAATAGTCTTAAGAGTAATCCACATAAACACTATCTAGGAAAAAGAAAAATTAGCTAAGATATATTAGGTCAAAGTAATACACTATATATTGGAGTCGAAATTTTAATCCTACTTTTGACCTCAATATTCTATTTAACGCTTGTTTAGATATTTTGAAACCTATATGAATTGTTTGATGCTACATGATCTCCTGAACTTCAATCGTAGCTCTACTTTTGACCACAATATTCCACTAAAGTTTACTTAGATATTCTGAAGCCTATGTATCAACCACTTTTGAAACTATGTAACCTACAGATTACATTTAAAGCTTATAAATTCTATTTAAACGAATTGCTGCGCCTACCATGATACATCTAAAATTTTCTTAACCTTTTACAATAAGTAAATGTCAAACTTTCTTTTTTAAACTATGTTTAAATTCTAAACTATTGTTTTTTTATACTATAACTAACGACTATAACTAACTACCTGAATCTAGCAGACAGAGTTGGCAGGCGAACACCGGGTCCCAGGGGCGAATAATAGAGTGGGCCTTCAAAAAAAAAAAGTTTTATAATGCAATTACAGCTTTCAAACTGGGAAAAGCCATAAATCTTATATCATTAAATGATTTTTCAAACAATTTTCAAGCAAACGAAGTTATTAAACAATATTTATAAATGTTTATAAGCATTTCTTAAATAATAATAGCAGCAGTTCCCACATGCATTCGATTGAACGTACGAAATTTGGCTCAAATATTGTTTGGACGATGCTCGATATATCGGCATGTAAACGGCGAGGGAACGTCATTGTTAAATAATTTTTAAAAAATGTTTAAAACTGTTGCTTACTTAAGAATTCAGCAGCTCCCACACGCATTCGATTGGACGTACCAAAATTGGCTCAAATATTATTTGGAAGATGCTTCGTGCATTGGAGTGTCAACCGCGAGGAAACGCCATTGTTTAACAATATTTGCGATTTTTTCAACAATTTTTGCAAGTTGAATAATAAACATGTTTGAAGTTAATATTTGGTTGGTCATTCGCAAACATTGTTAAACAATATCGTTTCCTCGCGGTTGACACTCCAATGCACGAAGCATCTTCTAAACAATATTTGAATCAATTTTCGTACATTCAATCGAATGCATGTGGGAGCTACTGAATTCTTAAGTATGCAACAGTTGTGAATATTAAAAAAAAATTATTAACAATGGCGTTCCTTCGCGGTTCACACTCCAATGCACGAAGCATCTTCCAAACAATATTTGAGCCAAATTTCGTACGTTCAATCGAATGCATGTGGGAACTGCTGCTATTATTATTTAAGAAATGCTTATAAACATTTATAAATATTGTTTAATAACTTCGTTTGCTTGAAAATCGTGCGAAAAATTATTTAATAATATAAGAGTTATGTCTTTCCCCAATTTGAAAGCTGTAATTGCATTATAAAACATTTTTTTTCTTGGGGGCCTATTCTATCATTCGCCTCTGGACCGCGACGTTCGCCTGCCAACTCTGTCTGCTAGATTCAGCGTCGTCTATAACTATGTGTTTAAATAGTATATATTTGTATAGGTACTATTGTACATATTAAAAAATAATAAGCATAGGAACGAAAATATGTTAAAATATGCAATTTTTAATAAAGAATAAAGAAGTCAAAAGAGAATTATATATATATAATTCTCTTTTGACTTCTTTATTCTTTATTAAAAATTGCATATTTTAACATATTTTCGCAACATATATATATATAGATATGTAGCGTATTGGTGACTTATGCAGTGAATAATAAAATGGATACAGTTGATATAAAAGTTAATAAAAGTTTGTATTAATTGTTAGTGTTTTTAAAATATCCTTGTATCGTATATGTAATAATAGATCTGTTTTCTGTGGCTGCAGCTGAACTGATGCAATAAGTTAGAATGAGAAAATGTATACTTATCTCACTTCAATTTATTGTACTAGTTCAGCAGTGCAACTACGGAAAACAGACTTAGGCGCTTGGCCGATTCAAATAGCGCGTGTCTAGTGCTTTACCTTCGATCTCTTTTGTTTTGTTTTGTGAATAATAAAATGTAACTATACGTATATAAATATACGTTGACAATATTCTACAATGTTAACGAAACACAATTTCTTTCCACTCTGAGCGTTAGTTTCGATTCGAACATTGTAGAAAGCGAAGACGTAATATACAAGATAATCCATATCTACGCCAGTATAGTTAAAATCGCCAATTCTCCAATCAGTATATTTAATGATGGCTTCGTGAATGTGCTTAAAATTATAGAAACAATCCATCGCATAACCATCAGCAATACAGCTTATAACTTAGCTGTTTCACGGGACGAAACTCGTCTCAAATTCTGGGCTCATCATGCGTTTTCAAAAGAAGCGAGAATTATCCTTCGAGAAGCGAAAACAATCCATAAAAAAAAGAACTTAATATATGAAGAAGAAAAAGATTCCCTCTATATATATGTAGCCCTGGAATAGTTGAGTAATGGTAAGTCCAATAATATATACATATTATCGCGCAAATGTTTGACAAAACTTGCGTTTTTCTCAAAATCGTATTTTCAAATATGGACCACGATCAATAACCTATGTTAATTTTTCACTTTGTTAATTTTGTTAATTTTGTTTTTGGAACCGAAATAAGGGAAACAAGAACGAGCAAAAATGAAATTTTTATTCCAACTGTCGCCATATTGAAAATATGCATGCGATATCAATTATTCAGATGAAAATTACAAGTTCAAGAAAATCGCGCAGTTTTTATTTTTAGTCTTATCGCAAGACTCTAGGATGGTCACCGTTTGATTATATTCGCGATGCAGACCTAACTTTTCCACCGTATTATATTAACTATTGGAGAGCAACATGAAATATAAAATATTTTTCGTAATATATTTTTAACATATTTTTAGAGAATATATCACTTGTTAACTATAACTATAGAGAATATATCACTTGTTAACTATAACTGTATTTTTATTCATGAAAAAATTCATAAATGTACTTTTGAATCTGGCTTTCAAGACTAAAAAATCCCCTTAAGGGAATGCTGAAAACTTTAGCGACAGAATACTGACATTTTTCTACAAAGTTTACGTCGTATTAATAAAATTTTAGTAATTTTTTTTTTCGTTCTCGTCACATACTGAGAAATGTTCCTACTTATTTTTGCACGTACTTTTATTGCGTAAAAGCATTTATAATTCTGTACCACCTGTATAATGTAAACTTTGCAGAAAAATGTCAGTAAAGTTTTCAATTTCTGTCGGTAAAGTTTTCAGTTTCAGCATCCCCCAAAGAGATCAAAATGAGTGTTAAAGTAATTTTTCTGCGCAGTTTTTCATTTTTGCATAATATAAATATTGCTAATGTAAAGGGCAATCGTATTACGAGATTTGCTTTTCGTTGTTACAAGCTCGATAACGAGGAGAGCCACAAGCAGACACGTAATTGCTAATTTGTGCGATAATCTTCGCAAATACGTCTACATCGCGCTCGACACAGCCGACGGATAATCAACAATTTGTCCGCCTGTGACGAATCGTAGATTTTTTAGCGCAAATTCAACCTATAAATCGTGTGAAATGAATCATAAAGAGAAGTTTAACGTGCACGCCCGACGAGCGTTGACGAGTGAATTGTCGGTTCATTACGCAATGCCATCTGATTTACGTGGCCGAAATCGATAACTTATATGAGTCAGTGCTCGTACAGCGCAGATATATCGAGGAAATTTTGCAAATCAATCATGATAACGATGAGCATCTGCCCGCATTCATTGCGCAACGCAAAAATTATCTTTCGTATCACTCTTCCTAATTACTTCCTCCGAGTCTCGGATAACGCACGCGGATGGCTTTCGGCAATTTGGAGAAACTCACGAAACATTCTGTCGCAAAGTAAGATTCTCTGACCTCTGCGTAGAATAGTTTCGCGTTCCATTACATTAACATTCATTTTAACTTCGTAAGTGGTATGTCCGAAAAAGTTCCGCGGTAAAATATTATAAATTCCTCTTTATTCACTTAAGCTGTCGAGCGCGATGTAGACGTATTTGCGAAGATTATCGCACAAATTAGCAATTACGTGTCTGCTTGTGGCTCTCCTCGTTATCGAGCTTGTAACAACGAAAAGCAAATCTCGTAATACGATTGCCCTTTACATTAGCAATATTTATATTATGCAAAAATGAAAAACTGCGCAGAAAAATTACTTTAACACTCATTTTGATCTCTTTGGGGGATGCTGAAACTGAAAACTTTACCGACAGAAATTGAAAACTTTACTGACATTTTTCTCTTTATTCACTTAAGCTGTTGTATACTTTTCATAGCAAATATAAATTAGACATATCTTGCGCCCTATTTCGCAAAAGTCCTCAAAGAAAATAGCAATAAAGAGAAAAGAAGTTCAGATATGCTTATTTAAGAAAAAAATCGTCCTGGAGGAAAATGTTGTTACTTTAAATCATCCCACTAAATTGGTCAGACTCTTTCTATATCACTTTAAATTATTTTATTTTACACTATTATATATCGATAAAATTGAAGAATAAAAAATGCGCCGCGAGATTCCTCGTGACGAGAATTGGTGCGGCAAAAGCGCTACGTATCTCAACGTATCGTGATTCGACGGAATGTGTCCCTCCCCTCCCTCTAACGGGAAACGCTTTTTTCGCCCTCGTGGTAATAAAATTCCTCATAAAACACCAATCGTCGGTATTTCCATTTCGACTGGCCGCTACAAACCTAACCTAATCTAACGTTCCACGGATGCACCGCGGATCACCGCGCGCGAATATTCTCCACGAAACTTGCAAATCCAATTTCCCGGATTACAGCTCGGGTTAGGAATTCCCGTTGCTGAAAAGCTGGACCGGCCGAGTCCGATTTAACTTTGACAAGGCGTGTGTTACGGACGAAACGTATTTCATTCTTTGCCCTGGGGATCTTTAAAGCCAACATCAGGTGCGCAAGCGAGGGCCACAGGTGGTGCGTTGACAGCGCTCTGCGCGAACGGTGCGGTATTATTGACTTTTCCTTTGGGTCGTGCAAATTGATTAATTAATCATTCGTAAGATGGGTCGCGGAATCACGACAGATTTCCGCGCGGTGCATATATCTTTGTAGTCTCAACTGAGATGTACACACACACACACACACACACACACACACACACACACACACACACACACACACACACACACACACACACACACACACACACACACACA
>NW_022639511.1:92741-111476 GCF_010583005.1 Odontomachus brunneus | reverse complement strand
CACACACACACACACACACACACACACACACATATATATATATATATTATATATTAAAACGACACGCTATGTGTAACGAGGAGGAATACGCCATTTATGGTGCGCGCTATAAATAAAATCGATCATACGCCCCTTGACGAATTATCGACGATACCGATGAAATTTCCCCCAATATGTCGTTGCTAAACACATGCGTCCAATGTCGAGTGAATCACGCATCGGCATGATATATACAGGGTGTTCAAAGAAAGCGCTCAAGACTCACAGGAACTCACAAACAATGCTCATCATACTAAATAACAAATATCTAGTAAATATAAATCGAAAAATCTTAAACCGTTTTACAGTTTACGAATGTTTATTGGTTTTGTGTTTTTTTTTACGTATCCCTTTTTAAGAATTTCTGATCTATTGCGAATCAGTTCCATTTCTATACAATAATATTTACGTTATCATCTAGCTTCAATGCAGTCATTTGCTCTTACGCGCAGTATTCAAAAAACATGAGAGCATGTAAACATCTTTTGTGTGTGTGTAAGTGTCAAAGTAATAATATGATAAAAGATACTCGCTCGTGCACATTCACTGCACGTGATTAATGGAAACACACAAATAATTTGCGTTACCAAAACCTAAAAAAAAACATTTATAATTCTGAAACGGTGGATTTTTTTACCTGTCTGTTGAATATCTTCTACTCACAAGTAACACTATCCAAATGTGACACGCCATTTTTCTTTAAACTCAGCACGCACATAGCATGACATAGAATGACATAACATTAACATTTTATATGTGATATTTTATATCGGCCCGTTTTTTAATTTGCACAATTATTTAGATGATTGTTTAAACAAAACTTAAAGTGGCAATAACTACGTAAAAACTGATATCTATAAGCCCATAACATGTAAACCTAAACACATAAACCTAAAACCTATAAGCACGTAAACCAGCACACTCAAAACACATAAAAGTCGGAAATCCATAAGCCAAACATCCATAAATCCGAAACCCATAGACAATAACTCATACGTGCAAAACACAAAATCTAGAACATATAAACAAATTTAATAAACACAAAACCCATAAGTCTAAATTATGGTTTGGAGTGAATGAATTTTGTTTTTATGGGTTTTGGGTTTACGTGTTTTAAATTTATGGTTTTTGAGTTTATGAGTTTTGGACTTATGGATTTCAAGTTTACGGGTTTATGGATTTTCGAGTTATGGCCTTTGGGTTTACATGCTTATAGGTTTTAGGTTTACATATTATGGGCTTATAGATATTACTTTTTACGTAGATCGCCACTTCGAGTTTCGTTTAAACAATCGTCTAAATAATTGTGCAAATTGAAAAACGGGCCAATATAAAATATCACATATGAAATGTTATGTCATATGCTATATGCATGCTGAATTTCAAGAAAAATGTCACACTTGAGTAGTGTTACTTGTCAGTATAATGAATATTATTTATCTTGCAAGTCTTGAACTCTTTTCTTGGAACATCCTATATATATATATATATATATATATATATATATATATACAAAGCGATAACGCAAACTCTTGTGCAGGAAAGTCATAAATTATTTATCACACATATTTTTTATTAATATATCATTGTAATAATATTTCATATTAATATTCTCCTCTACTTATAATGTGCAGCATGCTTTACATCAGAGAAATAAACAGAAATTGCTTCGAATTTCTTTCAAGTCCAGAAAGTTGCAACTTTTCGTGGCAATTGTTTGCATATACGCTCGTCACGTATTGCCGCCTTTAAAGCTAAGCCGTGCGAGTGTTCGCAAAAATCACGTTCCATTTAATCGTTGACGACAAACGAGATCAAGGTTCCGTAGGAAATCGCAACGCTTAGCCAGTTCTGACATTAGAGAGGCGGAGGTTAAAATCCGAGAGGATTTCCTTGACGCACAAGCAGTGCCGACCGTCATTGTTCGGGTTCCCCGCACTAATTCAACGATCCCCTTAATGCGCGTTAATTATTCTAACTCATATAAATACGATTGGTTCAATTAGGTTTTCAATTCAAAATTTCTCGCGACAGAATACGATAAAAATAACATTCGATAGGGAATTAATTGAAACACTGCGATTACGTTAAATTCTGTATATCCATAATGCAGCCAAGACGAAATTTTGGTCCCATGTATCTTGAATTTTATAACGCAGTAAGAGCTAAGTTAACAAAATTAGGTTCCAATGATACAATTTATTCCTACTTTGACTCTGATAACCCGAAATTTTCCTTTTCTCTGATACTCGAAATTTTCCTTTTCACTTTCTTTAGTGTCAAAATAGATTGTATTGCAGGTTTCAGAGTATCAAAATAAGTATTGAATGGAATGGTAAGATTGAAAATAGGATCAAAATTTCGACAATCTCTTGTATCGCGAGAAATTCAAAGCTGAGCAATTTTTATGAACTTAGCTCCCTCGACAGTACCAAAACCAATCGTCGCGTTTCCATTATTGCGGATCTTATCTTGCAGAATTTGACCTTGCGAATTTTGACCTGAACACTTCCGCTATTCGAAAACTCCGTCCCGGCATTGCGCTTTTTGCGCTCAGGTGCGTTTCGCGAGGCCACGTATCGCACCTGCGAGATTACTTTCCTGTTTGGATGCTAAACAGATACAGGAGATCGCGCGCCGGTGCAAATCGACTTACCATATATAGAGTTACGGAATTGCAAGGCAAGGTTCTCGCCCGGCCCGTCCCCAATGGGGTTAATAGAAGACACGGCGCGGCCGAGTGGTTTCCCTGACACGAGCAGCCCGCGTACTAATCGCGTTACAATCTGTAACGACAACGAAAATCTATTTTACTCCCTCCCGAGATACGGCGTCTCCGATGAAAAGAAATAAACGGAAAGTAAGGAAGGAGGGAGGAAGAGAGAAATACGCAAGACTTTCGCGCCGTCTTTTAAGTGCACTTCGAAGTCTCACTGATTACCGCTCGTAACGCGGCCACTTACCGCGCGCTTGTTTGTGTTACTTTGATTTATCAACCTGACCATCTAATCATAACAAGGACAAGACGACATACGAGACTCAATGACGAAACAAGACAAAACGTGACGATACAAGAAGCACGCGATAATTTAGAGGAGCCTTATCGGTGTATTCAGTCATTCAGACACGTCTGTTACAAGAAAGGGAAAAAAGAAGAGAAAAAAAAAAGAAAATTCTCAGTTAGATATCAAAAGCAGCGGTTGTCGGTCAATTGACGTCATTCTCGCATGATTTCAGCTATTGCCAGCAGCGTCCCGCTGTCCGATAAACGGCATAACATGAGCGCACACACACCGCGCGAGGAAATCCAATACTTTTAGACCAGACACGGCGTTTGTTTCCATAAAACTTGTAATTTATATCGGGGGGCGTATTGTCCCGCTTGAAACTTCAAACGTGCTCGACATGCAGGGCGAAAAATGTGCCGGCTAAAATGCACGTCACGGATGTCATTTCAAGCCGCGGTTAAATGCTACTGCAATCACAGAAAGCGAGGAATGGTCGGCACAAAAACATCGCTCGACTGTCATGAAATTTTCTATTGACGCGCGGTCACCCAACAGCTCACGACCAGTATAACCCTTTCACTACCAATTTTATTTCCAAAAGATACTTTTCCTTTACTTTAACTTAATTTAATTTAATAATAATAATGATAATTTTTCCTTTACTTTAACTTCATTAAATACGTTAATGTAATATAATTTTAGTAAGAAAGCTAAAAAGTTTTATGTTTGGCGCTAAATGGCCGATACACTGATGTCCCAGAGCTTTTGGGATGGCGTATTTATCCCAACGGGATAATAGATAGAAAATAGATAGCTGATGTGTTCTGAATGCCAAAAAAGCTACTTACCCGAATCGAAATTTTGATTAATTATCAATTAGTGTATAATTAATCATGTCAAATGAAATTACTTGACGTTATATCTATGGCGAGATTAGTCAATTTTGAGAGAAAGACGATTAATTCACCAAGTAAAAATTCTGCTTTCAGCCTCACTATTTCATTCAACACTTATTTTGACGCTAAAGAAAGTAGAAATTTTGAACATCATCAGAGTTAAATAAAGGAATATAATATATCATTAAAATTAAACCCGCTTTGCTAATTTAGCTCCTACTGCGTAGAATTCAATGTTTAACATAGGACCAAAATTCCGACTCGGGAAGGTTATTATTAATGGTAGAGAGAATATGTGTCTCTCGGAACATGTCTCGTTGGTAGCGGAAGGTTTAACCTATTTAATCTATTAACACGTCTTCGCGCTACCAGCGTCATACATGTGTCACGCACCGATCTCAGGTTTATCCTTATTCAGAATTTTCAATGATATTTAACGTGTTCCCTGCCAATATGCATGACACTTAGCATTCGCATGCAAACACACCAAGTTTGCTTTATACGATTATCCAAAAACAAATGTAACTGCAAAGAGAATTCCCCAAATGAAGTGTATTAATCTATTAAAATGCTCTTTGATTTATAACAATCAGCAAATCAAAATTAGCCAATTGCCATAGGTACAACGTCAAATTATAAATAATTTTATTTGACGTGATTGATTATGCACTGATTGATAATTAATTTCATCAAATTCGATCAAATTATTTGCGATTGCTTGTAGAATTAATTATTAATTTCGATGATTGAATTGCCGACTGTCCCAGCAAAAGAGAATTCTCGTCGATTCATGCTTGACACTGCTCGTGAGTTTCCAGCGCGTTTCTTGAGCAATTGCATTCTTTCTCCACCGTTTCGTTTCTTTCAGTAGAGTCAAATGTGTAACGAAACGCTACCAAGGCTCATATTAATAGCTGTTACTTGAAATTTGTCTCATATAAAACACTCGAATCTTTATTCAGAGTTAGATTCAAAATTTTATATGATTGAATTATGATATACGTAACACTCATATCTGTGATCGCACAATATTTAACTGAAAAACTGTTATTTTTTCTAAATTACTCTATTTTACTTTAGTTACTTTAAACTACACTGTTAGAAAAGTTCTCAAAAATAATAGCATTTTTGTAAATAAATTTAAGAATTTGATATTAAAATTAATAATAGTGAAAATTTTCATAACATTAGGATTATTAATTATAAATTAATTATAATATTTCATATTTCTTATAAAATCTAATATTTTCTATCTTATATTCCATGTTTTCTTATTAAATTCCATATTAAATTATGAAACACATTATAACACGTTATAAAATGATAGAATAATTTTTCTAATATATCACAAATACGAGACTGTTTCGGTCACGTGACCTGAAAGATTGCAAAACATCGTAGCCTTTATCGAGATTTCAACGGAGCTATTTAGAAGTCTCTTCATCATGATTTTTCCTAACTATGTGTTATTAAATATAATATTGATGTTATTATTACTTTTTATAATATAGTTATGTAAAAAACTCCACATCCCAGTTATTAAATTTAATACGAATTTTTCTAACAGTATATTTTACTCTAAATTATTTTACTCTAAATTAAAATCACTCAAAAGTATATTACTTGAGAGACAAGTTTTAAGTAATGACTTAGTAGAAATCTGAAGCATTTAAAAGCGTCATTAGTCAAAGTGCCTTTATCACCATTTGCTTCGATCAAATTGAATACATGTCGGTGGAGGATAGCCAGACGACTGAAACGTGCGAGTGATAGGAAGGAGGAATGAAAGCAATACATTGATCTGCTTTTTCCACAAAACACGTTTTTTATTTAAACGCGCACCACTGTGGAAATATTCAATAGAGGGCCGAAAGCATGCATTTCGAATAAAACGCGCAAGCGGATACATTTCACTCGCAGTGCGTGCGTTCGTTATAAAGGATCGCGAATTGTTCGCGGCCTTTTTTGCGCAAACAGATATCCGCCGATATTCGTAGCGCGTCGTTAATTCTGCGCGTTCTCTCGGTTAATATCAACCACACCAAACTTGCGATTATGACATTGCGCATCGATGATCGTTGAAATAAATGTCAATGGAATATGCGAGGACACATCCCTGTATTCTCTGAATATTCTCGAAGAGTCCGTCGAATACGCAGCGATGTTGCCATTTAACGTCCTGTCAATTTCTCCTTTCAATTTCTCCTTTCGCGGTAAATTTTCGCCGCATAATATAACGTCGGAGACTTCCGATATCTCGTGATTCCGCGGGAATACGTGAGATAATTTTCAGTATCTGGCAAAAATTTCAGGCACAAATAGGAAAAATACAAATAGGAAAAATAAAATGCATTGTGCCAAGGGCGATAATCTATACGAGATTTCCCGGATGACTACTTCAGAAGCTGAAAAAATTGCGGTTATTAAGCTTTCGAAACTAGCGAGAACACGAAGCGCGTAAGAGCCGCAAAGTAAATATGGAAAATCCTTTCACATACGATATCCTTTTACCCGATTAGAAATTATCTTTTTAATTATATATAAATTCAGTTTGTGAATATCGAGCACGAATCCCCGCGGGCACGATTTAATTAACCGTTCGTGCACACATTTTGCTGCAAAATATCTAATTAAGTTAATTAAAATTCCGGGAATATCGCGGGAGCTAGGTGTCTCGTCGATAACTCGTCGATTTTTCGTAGACGCTTCCAGGACGATGCAATCAGCTTGATTGATTCTTGCGGCGTAATTAGGGATCGCGCGTGAATCGGAAGCCTCCAATTGTCGCGGACTCAAATGTCGACAGGTGAAGCGTTTGAAGCGTTGAGCAGTCAACCACAGCCTCCTCCGGTGAAAATCGATCGAGGTTGTTCACCTCTTATGTCGGTATAAGTATACATACATATACATACATCACGTATCTAGTGTTCATTTATTGGACATGCAGCCGGCTAAATATTTCATTCTTGTCGACGCTGTTGCAAGTGCAAGCGCGTCGCGCGGATCGATAACATTTGTCATACAGGACGCAATATCGCGACCTAAACAGCCAAATTGAATCAATTTGCAACCCCACGCGCTTGTTGGAGAGCAAGCATTTAATAACCGTCAGTGTAATTATTTTGCTTTCTTGTTTTACATATTATTGAAATTGCGCATTTCACTATTTCACATCAGCCAACATGAAACTTCCGGCTTTCAGCTATGCAGCTTTAACAACTGTTGTCGCGGCTTCCAACAATAAGCGATTTGAGTCACGTTAATTAGACATCGAGCGATCGCTCCTATTTACCGTTATCGTTTATTAATTTTGCAGCTTCGTACACCGTTATTGTTTACCGTTATCGTTTATTGATTCGCAGCTTCGTACATTTTTGTAAATTTTCTATTTTACACCTCACCCACTTCCTCTCCCTCCTCCCCTCTCCAGGTTTATACATGTTAGGTACATTACAGAACTGAAATAATAAATGAATTAAAATTTAAATTACTTTATGTACTTAATCTGAAAAAAATAGTGTGTATATATATATATATATATGTATAATTACAGAGATTGCTTAAGATTGCTAATTTAAGTACTATCAGTACCTTACGGTGTAGACAGGGCGCGCTAGGAAATAACAATTTACTATCCCCGAATTATCTTTTTCAGAGAGAAGTTTCAATAAGTTAATCGTAATTATATTAAAGTCTTTTTTAAAATGTGCTCTCTAAGAATAGACTCTTTAAAATTATTTAATACGAATCTTAAATCATTCTGTACTCTAAATTACTTAATTCGTAACGCGGTGCTCATTAGTATCCGCTTATCAGATAAAGTCGCAGTCGATTATTCGTAGTTATAAATTATTCTTAATCTGAGTATTGAGCTTAATCATTCAACAACTAGAAACTTACATATAGGCGATTGACACGTTTCCCTCGCTAAAGCTACTCAACAACTTTTTGGATTTTACAGAAAATATCGATTGGGAAATCGATGATCGGGAAATTAATGAATAATAAATATATTCATACTACACACTGGGAATTGTAGTATCGGTGTACCGTAAAAGCACATACTGTCGCGTGACTACGAGAACACGACTTCAACGATTTAATCTGCTTAATACGCGCGTTCACGATTAGGCTTCCACTACCGCCTCCGTGTTTGCGAATTCTGTTCGTACATGTTGATCATTTCGCGTTCACGCATACATAAGATTCTTGGAGTCACAGTTTCTAGCGCGACATTACTTCGAATTGGCAATATCGCGCGTGTCGTAATGCGCTACTTATCGAACACCCGAGGCGGTAAATGTATCGCGACGCGTTATGCGGCGGTGTCCCTCGATGCACGTTCGCGAACGCGCGCCGCTTCTCGAATTGCACGATTTCACGTTCTGTAATACGGCCTGTAAGTAGACATCGGGATGTTGTTCTTCGACAAGTGGTGAACGTCACCCTGATCGTACTCCACGTCATTATAAATGCCACTTTGATTCTGAAACGTGATTGAACATTCCGTAATAAAAGCGTGAAATCAATAAGCCTGCTGCGTAGAAGCCTCTCTCACAGAGAGAAGCGGATTTAAAAACCAATCACGAGAATTACCGACCGGTATTCCCAGGATTAAATATCCAGTTACGCGAAAATCCGGTTGCGTTAAATTGTCTTTTAATCCACTTACATTTCCTTTTCTCATCGCCGTAATCTATAATAATAATACACTCGCCAACTTAACGAATACATACAGCTAATGAGGATCTTGACTTCGGCCTGGGCACGTGAAAACCGCTGCTCTGCGGAATTAGGTCGGCCCTATCCTTATCCTGCGGCTCGGAATCCGAGCTATCCGGATCTGGCTGGGATCTCTGTCGAGGCCGCGGGGGGGCCTGCAGCCGCGGTAATGGGACCGGAGGCAATGTGCCGTGGACGTTCATGGATGGGTAACCGAACATCGCTGAGCTCGGTCGCGTCGGGCCCATAGGTTCGGTCTTGCGACAATAAGTTGTCAAGTTGTTTCATTTTTATCAGCGCGCAAAGAACTGGAGATGTCTTGATTATCGTGCTCGCGATATTTAATTTCAATGGTGATTATGATTTTCTTCTCAAAGGTATCACGCACGATATTGATCAAGGAACGTTAACTATGCAAAATTGCTACATACCGCATAGACATTCGCTGTAGCCATGTGTTCTCCGAAGTGGGCCCACATATAAGGAGGCAGATTAGTCGGCGGTCCTTGTTTTACGGACGCCAGGGTGCCTACAGAACCAACCCTCGCTAAAGTACCTGCAGATCCGACAAATAAAAGATCCTTGTAGTGTACCTGCGCCGTTGACGGCAGTTTGGATTTCTATTTGTACGCTAATCTGATTGTGTACCTGGAAGAGTGCCGGGTATTCCACTCTGAATGTAACCGTATACTGGAGATCCTACGGACTTTTGTTCGCGAGACCACCTTCGACTGTAAAATGCGTGAAAAATGAACCTGATGTGCATGCACATGCAACTTAGGGCCGATTTTTTTCAATGATAATTTAAACTTAGATTTCAACTTAAACTCTGTTTAGACGAAACAAATACATTGTTAGAGTTTAAACTTGAATCCAAGTTTAAACTGCTACTGAAAATTTAATACTTAATGTATCACAAAGATTTGTAAGACTTAATGCATTACAAAACTTTCGCACAGTAGATACTTTAATTGAGCAAGATATACATATATGTATATCTTGTATACAGGGTGTCTTAAAAATATGGGAACCCCTGAATATCTTTTTATAATGAGGTTTTTCGATAAAACTTTCAAAACAAAAATTGTAGGATTTTAAAAGCTGAATCTGATGATGAACTTAAAATTGACCTTAAGTTTGACCTTGAAGGCCATTTCAAGGTCAACTTTATTTTTTCAAACGGAACATGCATATTTTCATGACAGAGTCGGAATCTATGCCAAAAACTGAGAAGCTTTTGTCTAAAACATTTTTTCAGAAAATGTTCCCTTTGACTTTAAAATGACCTTCAAACTTCACGGATTTTCTTAAAAATATAGGAACAATGCCATCAGTGGTCGCGCAATAGCGGATGCTTTGACTTCGAAATGATGGTCATCCTGACTCAAAGGTCAGAGTTTCCATTAAAAAAAATTAAGTTGATCTCGAAATGACCTTCAAGGTCAATTTTAAGGTCACTATCAGATTCAGCTTCTGAAATCCTATAATTTTTGTCTTGAAAATTTTATCGAAAAACCTCCCTATAAAAAGATATTCAGGGGTTCCCATATTTTTAATGGGATTTTTTAAATTAATTATTATTTTTAATTAATTAATGCTTTTTTAATGAGAACCCTGACCCTTGGGTCAGAATGACCATCGGGAGTCATTTCGAAGTCACAGCATCCGCTATTGCGCGACCGCTGATGGTATTGTTCCCATATCTTTAAGAAATAAAGTTTGAAGGTCATTTTAATGTCAAAGAGAGCATTTTCTGAAAAAATATTTCAGACAAAAGCGTCCCAGTTTTTGGCGTAGATTCCGAATCCGTCATGAAAATATGCATATTCAATTTGAAAAAATAAAGTTGACCTTGAAATGGCCTTCAAAATGAAACTTAAGGTCAATTTTAAGGTCATCATCAAATTCAGCTTTTGAAATCCTACAAATCCTTTTGTTTTGAAAATTTTATCGAAAAACCTCACTATAAAAAGATATTCAGGGGTTCCCATATTTTTAAGACACCCTTTATGTGTTTTGTTTCGTTATTATTATTAATGAAAGAAATATAGTGAAAAACCAGACGAGCTTTGATAAATCCTTAATATAAAGAAAAAAATGGCATGATACGCGAATAAATATTAGAAACTTATTCATCTAAAAGTTATTACCTCCACATAACGAGGCAAACTAGCGTCAACACTATGATTACTAATGCAGCCACAGATGCGCCTATTGCGACACCCAAGACTTCACCGTCGACCTCGCATTGAGCGCCGTAGTAATTGCCGGTGCACCTAGAATGTCATGTATAAGATATTATATCACATATAAAAATAGCAGACTATAAATCGAAGGATTTACGCGATCGCGTTTACTTACGTGCACTGCATCTGATCCCCTTGGTAAGAGCATGAGCCGCGATTATTGCAATAGGTTGAGGGACACGACAAGCACGTTCTGCCAGACTCGTTGGGATCGTCCTTGTGAGGATCCTTTAATCCTAGATTACAGCTGCACGTGAAACCTCCAAAGGTGTTGCTGCAGCTGGCGGAGGAATGGCAATCGTTCAACTCTGACGAAGCGCATTCATCCAAATCTGTAGATTGTGATTGTATAAATACGCAATGTGTCGATTATACCTATAGTTGTGTATACATTATATCTTGTAAGTTGAAACAATATCAGTTTCTGCTGCTGATTATAGTTGTCAGAGTCTCACCCTGCAAGTTCGATATCGACCCAGGCGGGCTGTCCACATATAAAGCGCTGTTACCGATGTTATTATTCCTTCTATGAATAACACCCAACAAATGCCTTTGCAGCTCGCCTGCTAAACTCGGTCTGATCGTTCTCGGTTCATAGGTGAGCTTCAGGGTCGTGTTTACGAAAACACCTCCTTGCCCTTGGCTTACGTCGCCTTGGTAAACATTGTTTATTTGCGATCCCATATACTCATCCGAGAACGGTGTCATAGACATGGCAGATTCAATCTGTATGAAAACATTATAAAAATGAGTGACAAATTGCATAAAAAATTTAGCTAAGTACAAAGGGAGAAACTGAGAGAAAGGGAGAAACTGAGAGAAAGCGAGAAAAAGAATTAAGTATATCAAATCATAAATGGGAGGTAAGGAAGAAAAGGATTGATAAAACTTGTATTACACATTTAGCTGTAATACGATATCATTAAAAAACCAAGATAGATTAAACAGAAAATAGTATATAAATCAATCATTGTCTAGTCACTTTATGAATGTTGCATCGATTGATGATTTAATTCATACTCACAGCTCTGTTCGCCTCATAAGCAAGAGTCTGATAAGATTCTGAGTCCTTGTCGGATAATCCTCGATCCCATACGATTTTCTTGTCGTAAAATTTGTCCACTCTGATTGACACGACGATACTGACGATTTCTGCAACACAGAAATGTCACATGCGAAATTAGCACAGTTTGTAATCGACGTGCCTCTACGCAGTCTACGATTGTTCACTGACTCTTGCACGGCAATGAATGCTGCAATCTCGCGTATCCCGGCTTACAGTGACAAGCCGATACCCCTTGAACAGTTGCACAGGCCTCGTGTTGACTCGCATCGCACGTACTCGTGTCGCCCACGATGCAAGTGTCTATTCTGACAGGTGGCTGTGTCGGTCTACGATATAATGGTGGCTGCCTCCGATTGGGTCCATTTGGGCGTGAAGTGGCAACTGGAGCATCCGGTTGTGGAATGGCGAGACTGCACAAAGCGGAGAGGTTTCCAAACAGGATCCGTTAATGAGAATATCTCGTGTGTATTTGCGTTTCATAACTAAATAGCTTAAACTTAATCCGGTGTTGTCCGAGCTTCTCGTATCTAGAACGTCTAGACTTAAATTATCACACAAAATGTCGAGGAGACGAAATCAGGGGGAGGGAATGGAGTAATGTCCAGGTTTAATGTAGCCTATGTTTTCCGCAGAGTTCTGGAGAATAACTACACAATATTCTATCCGGTCAAAGAGTTTGGGAGTTTATAGGGAATATAGAGACAGATATTATATTTTATGTATATTGATACCATTTTATCATCACAGAGCGATAGAAATTTTCCCGGAGGACAGGAAATTAAATTAACGATTTATACATCCGTTAGAGATTAAATTGTCAGAGAAATTGAGTTGACGTATCTTTTTGCCGAGTGGAAAAACGATCGAATCTTCGATTCTGTCGTATCGTAATCATGAAGAAGAGGCTCACCCGGTACCGATGATGGGCGGCGGTTGAGTTCTGGTTGGCTGCGGTTGAACGTGCGTGGGTCCCGTCGGTGTTCGATCCGTGTTGTCAAACAGATTCAAATACGTCCGTTTACCATCAATGCTCACGTAACCTTGCCCACCGACAGCGGATGTTAATATAATATCACCGCCACCGGGATTCACGGACACCCTGATGCTCTCCCCTTAAATTGAGACAGAATTAAATGTTGCACGGGGACTCATCTACTCGTAAAAATTTCCCAACCAATCCTCCATACACATGTAAATGTTAAAACCTTACGAAACATTACACAAAAAGGACTGGTAAGTTATAGATCGACCATGTTCATACAAATGTTTAAAACACATCCTAGAGACGTCCCACAGAGATGTCCAGATATCTCTGGGATATCTCTAGGATGTGCTTTGGAAGTTTATGCTATATGCACATAAGTGACTCAAGATATGAGAGTAGCTGGTCGAAGAAATTACGTAAGCGTGAAAGTTACCGGAACTTCCTCCGGGTCCCTGAATCGCCGAAACGGTCACATCGAACACGTCACCGATAGGCGGATGTCTCGAAGGAGAATAAGGTCTCTGACTCGGTAATCCCTGCGCACCGGTGTAATCCAGAGTGTCATCCAGGACAATTCCAGGCCGTGGTCGGTAATGTTCCGTAGATCCTACCACAATGTTATCTCATGTATTGTAAGACTTACACGTTATTCGCCAGCATGTACAAAATAAGCGAAAGTAACGTTTAAACAAACAAACAAGGATAAATCCTGCGAATCATCGAGCAAGCATTCCTCACACGCATTCTTCAGATACGTTGTCTGTGTATCTTCGCATACCTGTATTTTTCGTAAAGGTCGCAGGATGAATGGCGCTCTTTTCTATCGTCGTCGAGCTCTTCGAGTAGCTAGTAGGCAGACTTTCGGTGGGCGTCGAGACGCTAGATGCGGGCGTTGTGTACTCGATATCTGATACTCTGCTAGGCTCCAAGTTCACCACACTAGACTTGGAGTCAAACGCCGATTCCGTAGCAACCATAGTAGGCCGGAGATTAAACCTCGTCGGTGTGGACTCGATCACTTGGACGGACGAGCTGGTCTCGATGTTCAGGGTGCTGGTCGAGAAAACCTTCGTGGCTGTAATCTTTGGGACGGCCGAGACGGTTTTCTCGGTCGGTTTTTCCCCTTTGATGGTCGCGGTCGCTTTGTCCTCGTTTTTTGAAGATTTCGTAACTTTAAGTTGGCTATTCGAGGAAGCTGCTGTCTTCGAAGGTGCTGGATATTGCATCGAGTGAGTCGGAGCGATGCCGTCGGTAGCAATGCCGAGGATCAACGTCTCTTCAGCATTGACGTTATTCTCCTTCGAAGGTGGGTGAAGCTTTTGGCTCTTCTTCGTGGACTCCTCGGCTTCCGGTCTCTTTGTTACATTCTGAAGGACTGAGTCATCAATGGTCGTCGTAGTTTCGATTCGATTTTTGTTGTCAGTGGAGCTGCTCGTGTGATTCTTAATCTCATAGTCGTCAGTGTGTGTTCCCTGATGACTAGCGTCTTTCTTTTTCGTCGAGCTCTCCTGAGGCGTTTCAGATTCCGGTTTTAAATCATAGTGCGAGTTCTCTGTCATCGAGAAGTTCCTGTCACGATGAAAGGTGGAATCTAAGAGCGGTGGTTTATGGGACAACACTGGTCGCCTATTTCCACCTTCAAAGAGATAAGGATTGATTTTAAACAATATATACGTCCACAGTGAAATTTAATAATAAATTGAAATTTAATAATTTAATTTTGTTCAAATTAAACAGAGAAGAGAGGAGCGATTGAGTTACAACTGGCCGTAGTTGTACAAAAATGATCCAATCCACACAAAATACGTTTCGGGAAAAATGAAAATGAAAATTTGATACACGATTTTAAAAGGTATAAATAAGCACTAAGGTTCTCCGCAATCGTTCAATTTTGTCTCTATTCAATAGTATTATAATTGACAAGCTTAATTCTTAAAAAATATATAAAAAGACACAATTAAGAGTAGAAAAGAGAAACTGTTTTTAATTAATCAAGGCTTGAATTTTTTTTGTTTTATATAGAAAAATCAGTTGGTAAAAGACAAAAACTCAAAGATCATAATTTATATAATCTGGTTTTTGATAGGTTTTTGATGGGTTGGATTATTCTTGCTTAACTATGCAGCCAACTATTCATAAAAGTGCCAAACTACTCGGTTATATATCTCGTTGCATGAGACCTTTGTATAAAATAGATAGCATGATTATTTGCAGAAATCGATAAAACGTACCATGAGAAGAATCCCAATTCCAAGGCGGCACGATTTGCTCTGGTAGTGGCACTCCGTTAATGAACGGTCTGATGGGCCTTTCAGGTGGCAGCTGATTCAACGACGGTTTGTCAGGTGCAGGAGGTTTTTCGAATGGATAAGGATGAGAGGAGGGTGGTGGCGGTGGGTTCATGCCGGGGGTGTCAAAATCCGGCGGCAACGGTGGCACGTCCGAAATCCTGGGCGGCCCTCGATTATTAATCCTGCAAACGCAACGTTATCGTTAATAATACGACGTGCACATGAATATTCAGCGTGGGTCGCGTCGTAACGCCCGTGCTGGAATATCGAACGCTTTTGTGGTACCTCGTGGCCTGCACCGGCCTCAACGGTCTTACGGTATTGGCGGCCACGTTGACGTTGCCGTTGAGCAATTTGACAATGCCGGTGATAATGTCCTGTATATCGGGATTCGCCTGCCTCTGACCTGGCGTGGCGGTCTGCAGAACCGGCGGGGGCGCGTGTTCGCTATAGATCCTGGGGATCTCTTGACGGCCTCTTCGTTGCAGATCCGTCACTGGCGAATGTTGTGATCGTAGCTTCGACCCGCCAACCGGCTGATGGGGCTCCGACAGGAGATTTGGTCTCTGCGGAGCCCCCTGTCCTTCCCCCGACATTGACCTTCTCGCGACATCGCTCGTAGTTGGCACAATTCTGTCGGTGGCAATGAATTACTTCGCAACGTACCAGCTTTTAATTGTTATCTCCCGGAAATTAAGAGCGAATGTCGAGATATTTCACACAAATATCTGATTAAAACTGCTGATAACGCACCCACAAATATGATATTATCATCACAATATGATAATTCTCGGCGGAAACTTCTTATATATGGCCTCAAAAGGATATGTCCTGAAACTAACATTTTCTAACACCTGAAATAAGACATTCCAATTGCATAGTGCTATCTTCTTTTAAACGGAAGTTTTTATCCAAAAAGTATTCCTCTTCTAATGAGAGATGGACTATCAATTGGAAATATACTAAATATTGATCTAACTTTTTCCTTTGAGTCAAGAGGAATATGTTTACTCAAATGCCTTCTTATTAGGAGAAAGTTCCATTAAGAAAAAAGTATTCCAAAAAGTATTCCTCTTTTAATGAGAGATGGACTATCAATTGGAGATATACTAGATATTGATCTAACTTTTTCCTTTGAGTCAAGAGGAATATGTTTACTCGAATGCCTTCTTATTAGGAGAAAGTTCCATTAAGAAAAAATTAAAAGTTTTTAGATAAAAATATGTATTAGGTGGTAAACTTAGTTCCTGCGGCTCACCGTTAGATGACGTTAGTTGTAGGTGTAATTTATTTTGACATCTGAAACTGGCTGCATTTTAGAGGTTAGACATTTGTCAAAATTTTTCAGTGCGAAGAGATTCATTTAAGCGAGCAGTGCTATTTTTTCTTTTGATTAAATATGGAACGTGATAAGTTGTTTTTTCGACATGTGCTGCTTCATTACTTTGACTTGAAAAAAACTGCAGCTGCAGCTCATAAATTGCTTTTCGAAGCTTATGGCAATTATGCTCCATCGGAAAGAACATGCCAAGTATGGTTTCAGCGATTTAAGAGTGGTGATTTTGATGTCAATGATAAAGAACGCTCAGGCCAACCGAAAAAGTTTGAAGACACCGATTTGCAGGCATTATTGGACGAAAACTCTACTCAAACGCTCCAAGAATTGTCTGCAGCATTAAATGTTACTCCGATGGCTGTTTCCAAACGTCTACATGCAATGGGAAAAATTCAAAAGGAGGGAAAATGGGTACCACACGAATTAACCGCAAATGCCATTGCGAATCGCTTAAACATCTCTATTTCTCTGCTCGCCAGGCAGAAAAAGAAGAGTTTTTTGTGGCGCATAGTGACTGGCGATGAAAAATGGATATACTTCGATAATCCTAAACGAAGAAAATCATGGGTAGACCCTGGCCAACCATCGACATCCACACCAAAGAGAAATATTCATGGCCACAAAGCAATGCTTTGCATTTGGTGGGATATGCACGGCGTCGTTTATTATGAGCTACTCAGACCGAACGAAAGTATCACGGGGGATCGATATCAATCACAATTAAACCGTCTGAATGAAGCATTGTTGGAAAAAAGGCCAGCAGTAGCCAGCAATCGACGTAAAGTCATGCTTTTGCACGACAACGCTCGACCACACGTTGCCAAAGCCGTCAAAGAAACACTGATGCAGCTCGAGTGGGAAGTTCTCCCGCACCCAGCGTATTCACCAGACTTAGCTCCTTCGGACTATTACTTGTTCCGGTCGATGCAACACGGCTTGGTGGATACACACTTCAGAAATTATGAGGATGTGTGAAAATGGATCGACGAATGGATTGCATCAAAAGACCAATCGTTCTATCGTCGCGGAATCTACGCGTTGCCCGAAAGATGGGAAAAATGTATAGCTAGCGAGGGAAAATACTTCGATTAATGTATTTTTTGCTTTTGATGTCGAAATAAATGAGTTTTTTAAACAAAAAACCGCAGGAACTAAGTTTACCACCTAATAGATAAAAAACGAATTTTTTTTAACTTTAAGACTATTGTTCTTAGAATATTTTCCTCTCCATGAACTTTCTTGAAGCCATATGTTAAGAGGATTCTGCAAAAGATAAAATTATTTTTTTTCGATACATAAATGTTTAAATTTAATATTCTTTACTAGGGTGTAGTTTGTATCATTGTCAATAAAATGGACTGATTTGAGCTTGAAACTCTTCTCGTAATACGCCCTCTTTCCGTAATATTCGTAAAAAAACCAGAATGGCTTACTGGTAGTATTCACCGGGTTTCACCTCGATGTTGTTACCGTCGATATTTGCCACGTGCTTCGAGGATGTCAGCTCGTCGATGAACTCGTCGCGGCTCATATCTTTGAATACGAACCTGGTCTTCTCCCCCTCGTAACCGTTCACGCTCTTCGAACTCTCCAGCTGGAACGCCGGTACGGTCTTTTGGAAATTCAACGACACTCCCGGTAGATTCGTACTGAACGTTTTTTCAGGACCAGTGTAAGCGCTGGCACTCAACACGATATTCTCTCGTGAGAGTCGAGAGGACGTTTTGTCGTTCTGTATGGCCAACGCTTCTGCAAGCGCAAACGAAAGAGTCAATGGAAATTACTAACATGTCACATGCACGTTAAAGTACAATCAGCATATTTTTCACTGAAATGTTATACTTCTAATTAGCTCAGTTACAGAAATATAGCACCGCAATTAATAAAATCTCGCTGAAATTGTGTACTACAGACTTTGCAGCGAAACTGTATTCGCACTATATCAAAGTCAATGAGACATAAGACGGAGCGGTAAAGTGGGAACGTTTTCACTGAGTAAATCAGGGAATATTCACTCGTTTTATAGGTGAAATAATCCTTTTGAAAAGATTCCGAAGCATTTTTACAAATTCACTCCAGGAGAGTGACGAGTTATACTTTTCATCGTCGACAGAATGCGAAGCTTTCTCCTCCCCCCCCCCCCCCC
>NW_022639511.1:79085-92664 GCF_010583005.1 Odontomachus brunneus | reverse complement strand
CCCCCTTGGCGATTTCAATAATCAGGCGTTACGAGGAGAAACGACTTTTTTTATAGACGTCTATATTGCACACCTTACGCGTGAGGGCGATAAACCCAAATATAATGCACATGCTGGTACTTAACGCGAATATTAAAACGGTAAACCACTGAAGTGAGGGCCATTAGGACTGCGGTCGTATAAGGTATATTCTTCATGCTCGAGGTATTCTCTCGCAGCGTATAATAACTGCGCGAAAGGTCAACGAACCGCTTTTCGCGAAATCGCGTAAACGTTTGCCGCTATTCACAAAGCGCCGCGTGGCTCGAAGTTGGCGTGCGGAAAATAAAAGGGTCGCCTAAAGGGCTAAAAGGTGGAAGCACAGTGTGGAAAACGGAGAGTAATGCGGCGAACAGAAAGACTGTGCGCGATGTTAATTGCACACAGTGGCCACTTCCTGATTGCAACCGGGCAAAAATGTATAATCACATCATCATTAGGGCGTAATTAACCCTGCCGCGCTCACGTGAGAAAGATCTCGCGCGTCTGATCGGGACACAGATGAAATAATTTCGTGCTCGAACGGTACTCTGAAAAGGTACTTTACGGTATCGCGCTGATGCGCACATCATGCGGCCCTACCAAGGGAAAGACGCGCGCACGCGTAAGCGCCGCCATTCCGGAAGGACTGCTGAATTCGCACGATGCTGAAGATACACCGAATGACCCTTTGTATCAGTACAGCGGGAAATACCGCAACCCTTCCGCGTCGCGAGTCTACCCTGCCGTGAGTAGTCTGGTTCTGGTTGGTCTGAACGAATCAAGTTGACTGCGCGGCAAACGCGCAAGGTCCACCTTGCACGAAAATCGATCAACTTACGTGACTTTAAGATGTACGACATCGTGACAAAGAATTCACAAAAAGATTCACTGACAAAGTGGGCGAGGAGATCACGCAACAGTTGCAAGACGGGCAACGATTTTTTAATGAGAAAGTAAAAGTTGGACAGATTCCTCCCGACATCCGTCCGGATGTCACGCTGCGCGTCCGAGCGATCGAGAAAAGCGTCGAGGCAAGCCGCGGCGTGACCCTGCCCAGTCAGGTGATCTGCTCTGCGTTCTCCTTCTCGAGAAAGGGTGTATCAGCCAGCGTGGCAGCTCGCCTGGCAAGAAAAGGAACCGACGAGTTCCACCGCCGATCGTCGAGACAAACGGTACTCGAACGGTTGACATTCCCGAGGCCGGTATCGAGTGGTCTGACCAATCGTGGACGTGACGGGTATGAAATTACGATTGCGCTCTGCTCACCTCTCTGGCTCTCCCGCGGCCTTTGCTCGCCCTGCTTCCCCTCTCCTCCCGGCATCTCGCGATTGAAGGTAAAAAGGTTCATTGACATCGCGTGACGAATGAAAGGCGCAAAACGCCTTCGATCGGCACGTCGAAATCGATCTGAGAGACTCTTCGAAAGCGGTGGCAATCAAGGAGTAGAAGGAAGTAACTACGGTGAGTCACCTGTCTCGATTACTCACCTTTCGTTCACTACAAATCTGGGTGTGTTATTTTGGCTGCCTTTACACGTCCCTTTACACGTCCCTTGCCCCACTTTGAGCTCTTTCAATGTATTAAATTATAATTTACACGTCTCAAATCGCACACATGTTAAAGACGTGATTCAAAACCGCAAAAAACGTGTAAAAAGAGCCTAATTACACGCTTGTGCGTTTAACAGTGACACACTCGGATTTGCAGTGTTGTTGTGGGAGTAAAAATAAGTTTTATTTTGGAAGATCGACCGTGAACACTCGTTATATGCCCGCGCTATTTTGAGAGAGCAATTACCGAAGTATCCGAATGTGTGTAGAGCGATTTGGGTGTGCACCACAAATTGGATCATTTAAATGCAATTAACCCAGCCCCATTGCGAAAAACAGTCTCGGGGGGATTAGCCAGAATCTAGGAAAATAATCGATTGAAGTGTACCGTAAACATCGAGAGTAAAGCTTGTTAATTACTTGCTTATACGCAACATCAAAGTGGTTTTCGCTCAAGGTTGCAAATCGTTTCACCGTGGCTTACAGTAATTTTACGAGTCGCTCCGCCTGACTGACGAAAGTTAATTAGACGATTAAAAGGGTAAATAAACAACAAAGGATAAATAAATAAGTAACAAAGCTGGTACGCAAAGGGGTGGCGTATAGTCACGGTACATTGTGCCCGTGAGATTCTTCCCATACGATTGACGATAAGCCACTTTAATATTATCGTAACACCATTATCTGTTCACACACACAGTTCTGCACTGTGCATAAAATGTCTGTCTGTTTCACAATTTTCTCGGCTTTGCTCCCTTAATGCCGTAATTATAGAGTGGAAACTCCAAAGAGGGTGAAAATGAATAGGATGTAAACAGTGCTCGACCCTTCCCGTCCTTTATAATTATGTTGGTTCTCTTAAAGGAAAATTGTAGATTTCCGTGTTATGTAACGCGACTTCCCTACGTATCCTCAATGAAATAACACGTTCGTAATGGCACAACGAAACAATGTTGCGAAAGGTGCGCACAGAAAGATACCTACCGCATTCACAAGCAGACATTACGTGCTTCAAGTATTACGTAAGTTTATGTATTCGCAAATCTATCACAGGCATCAAACTTTTCCAAAAGACATTCTGAATTCTAGTAAGTTTGGCATTTCAATCGATAATATTAAATTAAAACAAAAATGCAGTTTGTGTGCTCACAAATATTTTGTTCAATGAAGTTTTATAATATTCTCGTAAGCAGCGCAAATTCCTCTTTTAAACACCCAAGTAAGAATTGTATACGTTTCGCCAGTACGGAAAAATGGCCCGATACTGGATCGATACCGAAAAGCGGATGTCCGGATTTGATAGTTCAATACTGGACCTAATATAAAAAAAGCTGTATTATTTGTACTGGCTCCGTACTAAGGTTAGGTACTGGATAATCGTACGTGTACTGGAGCGTTACCGAAAAGTGTTTGTCGTTTTCGGTACTAGCCCAGTATTAAAAAAGCTGTATTATTGGTACTGGCCCTGTTCATAGAATCAATACTGGTTACCCAAGAATCGTATACAATTTGCCAATAGAGGATATTGGGCCAATATTGTGTCGGTACCGAAAAACGGACAATACCAATGCCTTTTATGGGAAAACGGAAGAGATCACTAACGCGAAATCTAGATAGCTCAGTGGTAAAAACGCTTGCTTTGACAAGCGGAAGACTCGAGTTCGATTTCAACGTCGCCCCGAAAATTTTTTCCTCATATGACTATTAGAAAATAGACATGTATAAGTACAAATGAGAGCAGTCCGACCATGGTCTGATCTTTCTTTCCGTACTATATAGTTGTGATATTAACAATTGTACAAATAATAAAAATTACTAGGAATCGATACTGACCCAGTATATATATAAGTACTTTTCCAGTGTTAGGAATCAACACTTTTTTATACTGGAACAATACTGATTTTCGGTACTGTAACGGTACTGTTTTTCGATACTAGCCCTTTTCTATCATCCCAGTACCACACCAATACTAAATCCATACTGGCATCTGGTATTATGCCAGTAACGTTTACCATAAATCGGTATTGGACCACTTTGATGCCAATATTAAATTCCTACTTGGACACATAATAATGAACTTTCCTGGAATTTGATGAGTATTTTATTATGAGCGTATTTTATTTTATAAGGATTATCAGGATTATCAGGATAATCAGAATAAAAAATCAATCCGCGATGAGTATATTTTATTGCAAGTGTACTTTATTTAAAGGCCATTTTGTCAAGAAAATGTTTTTTGTTGAAGAATATCTTTATCAAAGACATTCTTGAAGCCATTGCAAAGAAGAAAAGCAAGTTGAGTAATAAGTTTTCTTAGTACTAGAACGATATTTCTTTATATTCAACTCTCGAGGGGTCTATCTATCGTCGTCCATTACACGTGTACGAGTAATCGGCTAAGAGGACAACAGGTCGTGTTCGTGCGATGATGCAGCGACGCGCGAAGCAATTTAAGTGAAACTAAACTACGCGCCGCAGCATAGATCACGACGGCTCGATAATGACGATATGGACGACCTAAATATCATCCATAAATACTGAATATCGGCCGAGACAATTAACAGCGTCTGTCTCGCATAACGCACACGTCCGACGTTGTTTCATCCGCCGAGATATTGGCCGATGCTAAAGACGCGTTTGGCCTTATCTCGTAGAAAGTGTGCATATTAGAGAACCATTTTTTTCTATGAGCGTTTCCCTCTTCCTGCGGCTTTCACCGTCGACAATAGCATGACGAGGATCGACGGCGGCAAATTAAGATTAGTTATGCACTTTTGCAACACATTTTTCCCCATTTGATTATTCTGAAAGAGAAAGAGGGAGAAGGAAGAGAGAGAGGGAGAGAATGAGAGAGAGAGAGTAAGAGAGAAAATTACGAGAGGTGGTTGAGTTCGAAAGAAATGCGGTTAGATGATAAGATTTTGTACTATTATTGCTGCTGTTACAACTGTTATCTCACGACGAGAGCAAAAGTTTGTGAGGCTGTGAAGTGATTAATAGACATTCATGCTGCAGACGACACTAGAGAATTGGATGACAGCAGATGGTGGTTTTGTGAGTTACTATCTTCAATTAAGGAGTTACATTGACGAGATGAGTTACAGTTATAAATTAGTTTTATCGAGTATACATGTAAGGTTAAATAGTCGCGTCCTGCGTCATTAGCGCGGTCGTACAAAATCACCCGCCGAAGCAGAAGTTAATAATAAGGGAAGTAATCAGAGATCGTTAGCCGGACGACATTACAAAATAATAAGAGACAAGGTCTTATTCGCCGGGATAACTCCGAGAAGAACTTTGGTGTTCTTGCAGGCATACGATCTACATCACTCGAGCGGATCGCAACGCTGACTGCCGCCGCGTTAACTATTAATTATTCATTAGCGCGGGGGAGCCGATCGTTCAGGTAAAAAGCACATTTGTGCCTCCGCGAGCCAGTTCGCCGCGGTCATCATTCATGAGCTCTTTCTCGCGCGAGTCTCGCTTCCGCATTATCTCTCCCTAATTGCTCGTTAAACAATGCGTACGACGCTTTTCGACGCAATACCCCTTCACGAGTGCCATTAGGGTGGCTCGCGGTCGCGAGATATATTCTACGGGCGTTGCGTGCCCAATGCGAGCGTTTGCGATACGTTGTTCCAACGCGCACAATGTTCAGCTATCATAATCGAATCGCGACCCTGCGAAGTATTGATATAAGAGAACGAACGAAACTATCGGTAATGCTGGATTATGGCGAATCACATGAACTCGAGTGAATTCGTCGAATTTTCCTGGCCCTCATTCTCACGTTGCAACTAGTGCGTGGCATTAACTTGGATATTACATGACAGAACGACTGCTTGCTGCAAAAGAGAGAGGAGGGAGAAAAAGAATTTATTTACTCCTGGGACTATATCTTCTAGAGTTACAGCACCAAAATGTTTGAAGAAAGACGGTCTATAAAGCATAATATAGGATGTATAAAAATAATGTACGAGTATAAGTGAATAAAGAGTGAGACATTGCGCTAGAAAAAAATAAATGATTCTAATTCTAAAGCTAGAAAGAGAGGAGAAAGAGAGAGATGCAAGCAGGAAAATGACTCTTTGAGCGATCATAAGGACTCACTATGTTCTTCGTGCTCATTACTCGAGCAAGTCGATCACGACAGTCGCCGACAAAGCTTATGACATGCTCCCTGTTTCTCCAAACAGTGATAAAAGCTATCAACTCTTGGAGGTGAATGTGGCCGCGGCAGCAACAGCTACACGATTTACCTACATTCTCACGGTAATCCTCTCGATGGCATCCAGCAGTGTAATATATGCGTTACGAACTACATAGATCGCTCCCCGTCACTCTAGATCCAACTAAAACCGCAAGCTTAATGCTAACAATAGTAGGACACTCCGCGTAACAGGATAATGCACCGTAATTGCCAGCGAACTATGCTATTGTAGGAGCTGACAATCGGTGTATACCTAATACATACTCGTATATATATATATATATATATATATATATATATATATATATATATATACACAGGGTGTCTCAGACCTTCATAATGACCCTTTGTGAGAACGTAGAACGGATTGAGGTAAGCAAGAAAGTCCTGTGCCGTATTATTGCGATTTTCACAATAATAGTCGAGATATTAATTAAAAAAGATTGGTGAATGATTACACGCAATATGGTAGATGAGCTACAGTGGCGCCGTCTGCCGTTGTATATTTATACATTAAGTCAAACTGAACAAAAAAGGCCTTTACCATTTTGTAAATGACCACATAGATTTTTAGATTTTAATTAAAGAAAATGTGTGCATTATGGTACACAATCATATATGATACAGTTTTCTTTAATATCTAAAAATCTATGTGGTCATTTGCAAAATGGTAGAGAATTTTTTTGTTCAGTTTGACTTAATATATAAGTATATAACGGTAGTCGGCGCCATTGCAGCTCATCTACCGTATCGCGCGTGATCATTCACCATTCATTTTTAATTAATATCTCGACTTATTATTGCGAATATCGCAAAACGATATATACATATATATATATATATATATATATATATATATATATATATATATTTGTGTGTGTGTGTATGTTTGTATGCTAAGTGGGTGAACATACGCGTACGGAAGAGCGTAATTTTAATTCTAATTAAAATACAATACCTCACGCGCGCGTTTGCATACAAAAATTCTTAACTACCACACAGTTATTTTATAGTATATGTGTTCACAGTCATAAAGCTGCCGAGAACAAACCTCTATCGTTTCAAACTATCTATTCACGCTAGTCTGATAAGTGAAGTGTAACACAAGGTACTCCTTTATGTGCAGAACTCTGCGAAGTATGAAGTATTCAGAACTGTCGTCAGAATTCAATCCTGAAGAATGCTAAGACAGTCTGCAAAGACCTTTAGAGACAATAATATTTAATCAACGTTAAGAACCGGCCTCGTGTTGTCAAGTGGCTCGTAAGGATCTGCCAAACAACGCGATAACCTGACATATCAGAGTCGAGTTGCGAAACTTTTAGGAGAGGTCTCTCTAGGTTCGACTTCTGGCAGAGGTAGTATATTTCTCGCGACACAAAAATCAATAAGTACAATTGTGTTTTAAGCGTTTGGAAGATAGATAAAATTATAAGATAAATTAAATTTGACGGCAAAGAACTATATTAATATATGTTGTGGATCAGAGCATTCCCCCGTCGCATGTATTTACACTGTCAAACGTCACTATTCAAACATTTAACAATTAGCGTTCGACTTTGATTCTCAATCAAGTCATAAAATAATCGTCAAATGCTCACGTTGTTTTGTCGCCCAGATCAAAATATAATCAAAGTTAACGTTTAATCGACTCTCTCCCACACTGAAAAAAATCCTTCTGTCAGAGCAAAAGCATGTTTGCTGTTTAATGATCGTTATGGAAACAGATCGAATAGTTAACGTTACAAATACGTACAAATCATTTTTCATCATGTCATTTTAACAGACATATATGGTCACAAATCATATTATTTGTTGGATGTACAAAATTTACTGCAAGTTATAACTTATAATATATTCTAGTAACATATTATATATATATATATATATTATAGTAACATATTAAGTAACAAATATAACGGCAAGCGTCGTAAGCGATTTGTTCAAAAGCAAATGAGACTCTCGCGTTGCGATAGTCCGTGCGAGCTCGTATCATTGCTGCCAAGTCTCGTCAGAGCGAAAGAGCTGCGTTAGGTGGTGCGTGTGTACGTAAAATATTGCGACACAGACAATTAATGGTTTCGAAGAAATAGACCTGCTACTTATGTAATAATAATGCGTTGCTACTTTTTCCCCAAATTCTTACAGAAAGAAACACTTCTTGTCAATACATCTGATTTGCTGAAAGTCATTTCTAACCTGTTTATTTCTAATCCTTTGCATTGCTAGCAAATCAAATTTATGATTTGTTGGATTAACTGCGTATCTATATCCATTACAGGAATGTTGCTGCAGCAGTAAATTGAAAATAACAAACCATTTGTTTCCATAACGCTTGCTGTTCTATATTACCGACATTTATTGTGGATATCTCGTATCTCGTTAAATTAGCAAAACTATTTTTCTCACAAGTAACACTACCCAAGTGCCACACGCCAATCTTCTTGAAACTTTGCACACATGTAGTACATCGAAAAACATTAGACATGTATTTTTTTATTTTGGCTAACAAGGTATTTTAAGATTAGAAAACGCATTCGAAAATTTAACACTATAGCACCATGATAACTAATGTTACTTCTGAGTGTCATTCTTTTACAGCTTTTACGACATTACTCTATTATAATTTCATTGTTTGAATGTTTCTGAAGTCGCTAATTATGATTTTGACATTAGTTTTGCGAGATTCAAAAAACTTCTTCGAAACTGACTTTATATAAAGTCTTTGAAATGTCTGCGATTTCGGTCTACCATTTTGAATCTCGCAGAACTACTGTCAAACTCATAATTAGCGACTTCAGAAACACTCAGGCAATGAAATTATAATAGAGTAATGCTATAAAAGCTATAAAAGAATGACGCTCAGCAGTAGCATTAGTTATCATGGTACTACAGAGTTAAATTTTCGAATGCGTTTTCTAACCTTAAAATGCCTTGTTAGCCAAAATAAAAAAATACGTGTCTAATGTTTTTCGATGTGCTGTATGTGTGCAAAGTTTCAAGAAGATCGGCGTGTGACACTTGGGTAGTGTTACTTGTCAGTGCAACAGTCAGCGACACCGATGGCGGTCAGTTCGCGCGCGTCAATGAAGTCTAAAATAAAAACTGCAACCGGTCGCGCTCCACTCGCCGCGGTCACGACGGCCAAGCGTCGTTTCATCGGCGCTATGCATTAATGGCGGGATATTTTTGCAGTTCGCGCGCTGTAAACAAGTAACGGAGTTCACTGGCATTGCGATCTCTGTAACGCAAGCGAGGCGGCTAGGAGAGCCGTGAGAATGTAGGTGAATCGCATAGCAAGCGCCGCCGTCGTAATGAACGGAATGCAGTCTCGCCGGGCTTTCGCGGCTCTGAAGACTAGAATATTCTGGACGGAATCATGGCTCACACCCGCGGCTCTCGGGCCCGGCCGAATAAAACGTCGTCGTCGTCGTCGTCTGCGCGCGATCGTACTCGAAATAATTAGCGAGGAGCCAGATGCACCGAGAGAGTGACCGCAACCCAGCGCACCGCGACGCAGCCATAAAATAGCCGTACTTTTACTGCGGTAATTAGCTTCTTCGAGAACATCCCCCGTCGAATCGCTCGTTTCGGAGCTCTGCAAGAGGAAGAGGGAGAGGGAAATCAAAGTCGGCATTCCGTCATATTTTATCAGTTAAAGGTAAAAGCCGCAACTCTGGACATTCTTATTATTTTAATGTTTAACTCTTTATTTGGTAATGTTGCTCCCAAGCAACATTGATTTCTCATGAGTTATACGCAAGAACGATAGATGCGGGACGCATTTATTTAACACTGTTACTCTGAAGCAACATCAGTTACCTGTTTGATCTCAAGTTTCAATTTTTGCCACTGAATGACACTGGTCGTTGAAAATATATTAAAATAATGTTTTTAAAACAGCATAACTATATTTAGAAGATATAATTTACTCCATTTGAATACTCAACAATCTTTCTCCTTAAATTCTTTTGGGTCTGCCAAATAAAGGGTCGAATACGAATATTTAAATTCTCAATATAGAATATATATGTATATTCTCAATATATGTATATATATATGTGTGTGTGTGTGTGTGTGTGTGTGTATTCACAATGTTAAAAGTTTCAATATTGGTATTTGAAGACTAAATAAAAAGGGAAAAAAAATATTTAGAGTTAAATGCGTGTTCAGGCGTTGACACTTTTGCCTTAACTGTTGCAAGCGGGTAAGCAAGCGAGTGTCTCTAATAACATACAAGGCATCGAAGGTAAAATAGAGGCAAAAACCATAAAGATAACGTTCTTGCCGTCGCTTATGGTAACCGCAAGTTACGTTCGTGTGTGCAACGTACGTTGGCACGACGAACGGTGACCGTTCGTGGAGACATTGGAGAGAGAGAGAGAGAGAGAGAGAGAGAGAGAGAGAGAGAGAGAGACTAGAAAAAGCTTTAAAAAGAAAATAAACTACTTTGAAAAACTTCAAAAGCCTTAAAAACTAATGAGTCAATTTTTCTATGTTCCTACAATTCTAATGGTGTCAGAAGTCGATGCGACAACCTGACTAATCGAATTAATAATCATAGCTTGTAGCAATAATTTTAACTTTTTATCATTTATTTTCCTACAATTATACTGTTAGTTATTCTTTTTGCGTCGTCTTTTGATATCGTTAGAATATTAATATAAGATTGTAAATACACATAGGAATATTAATACAAAATTACTTCATACTTTTTTAGAATTTTCGAGGTTACTGAAAACAGTATATTTTATTTTTTAAGTTTTCCATTTCGTATTTTTTAATTATTTATTAAATATTTGTTTTTCTAGGCAGTTAAAGATAAAAGTCTCGTTTTGCATCTCTGAATGCTTTCAAGAGATAATGAAATTAGCCAATTTCCCCAAATCACCTGGACGAACTCGGATAATAAACTGGTCTAACAACCATACAGATAGCCCGATGAATAAGTTAGAAAAGGTTCAATACTATAATGGTTCTCGAGTTTTATGATAAAACATACGAACGAACAAATGAACGGACCAACAAACAAACAAACATGCGTACACATAGCACAGACCAAGAATCTCCTTTTTTTGAAGTCGGTTATCAACAAAACACATAGTGGCACATATTTCCAGAAGACCCGAACGCGAAGAGTTCACGGCACCGGTGAGACGCGTCTCGAGGCGAGCCGCGGCGAGACGCTGTGTCATACCCCGTTGCACGGGAGACGGAACGTAAAAATATTACCGGTCTCTCTCGGCTGCCATTACCACCGGTTGACACTGACAATAATAATATTGGCCTAAGTGCGGCTTCGGAGAACGATCGCGCGCACGGCACGACTCCGAGAACCAGTTGATGTTAAGTATGGGAGTCCCCGACTCCAGTCTTAGCCAATTCAAATGATCGATCCGATTCGCACGGCCCCGACGAATTTCCCATAAAGTGAGCGCGCGAACCTCGCGTTAAATCGCGAACGATCATCATCTTATTGTTTTCGTCGCGCGGAGCTAATGGATTCGAGTCGCTCGTCTGCCGACTCGTTAGTTCGTTTCCTTCTTTCTAGATAACATATATATACAGAGTAATTACGGAGTACAAAGTAACTACAAAGTTTACCTGTGCAGTTGTGCGATATTTCCTCGCGCAAGCGCTCATCGATAAGCCTCGTCGAACACTATTCCGCGGGAGAACGCGAAAGAAACCCGACAAGGATTATCCCTGAATGTGTAGACTGAGCTATGTCCCGTCTCTCGAGGCGGTAACGGCAGGCTTAACGGTACCCCTTTCAAGCCCAATATTTATTCTTTTCGCCGGCGAAAAACGCAATTCTTCGCTCCGCCCTTCCCACCCCTCCTGCTGTAATTCGGCAATGTCGTGTGGCCAAATCGGCGTTGCACGAACAAAGATATGCGTCACGCGTGAAAGTGACAGTAGAGAAGCCAAACGAGCACGAATTATGCTGCAATTCTAAGCAGAATCGTAAATCTCGTAACTTATTCTCGTAAAATTCGTCAGAATGAGTAGATTTATTTATGAGTAGATTTACAAATCTATGCAATATCATATGTCGTACAATCACTTGTAAATATCGTAAATTACATAAAATTGTAGATATTTATGAGTAATTGTATGACATATGATATTGCATAGACTTGTAAATTAGTCTGTAGACTAGTGGGTCGTAACGCGATTCTATGCAATTTTTTTCTACGCGCGACTAGCGTCGGCTACGTCCAAACTGCAAATTCGGTGTTCATTTTCCGAAAATTCGACGTACAAATGGATCGTACATCCACTGAGAAAAAATACTTGATAATTTCTTCGTCAAATAGAAGTTTGTTTCACAGAAATAAACTTTATATCCCTGCAAATGAATTTTCAAATCTTTTTTCCTGAATGCAGATCTTCTGAAAATGACAATCCGCTATTTGCAGTTGAAAGGTGAACTAGTCGTTTCTGTTTTACTATCTATCTATCTATATATATATATATATATATATATATATATATATATATATATATATATATATATATATATATATATATATATACTAGGTGCGCAACTAAGTTTCCGGATTTCACACATGGATGGCGCTAACAAAACATGTAGTCGACATACATGTCCAAAGTTGTGTTTCTTTTATAGCTTGGACATCTGTCAACAATAACCAGTCATAATACCAATACATATCGCAACGCAAAAATATTTTTTCTAACAATGAAGATGTCGAGTTTTGTGCCAAATAAACAGCATTTGCGGGAAGCTTTGCTTTTCTGCTTTAACTTGAAAAAAAATGCAGCTGAAGCACGTCGTTTGCTTGAGGAGGCCTACGGCGAACATGCACCATCGAAAACTACCTGTGAAGATTGGTTTAAACACTTTAGAAGTGGCGATTTCGACACTAAGGACAAGAAGCGCTCCGGAAGACCAAAAACAATTTAGAACGCCGATCTGCAAGCGTTATTGGATGAAGATGATACGCAAACACAAAATCAACTTGCGGAGGCATTAAACATGACTCGCCAAGATATTTCCAAACGTTTACATGCCATGCGAAAAATTCAAAAGGAAGGAAAACGGGTGCCGCATGAGCTGACTGAGAGACAAGTGGAAAATCGAAGAGCCACTTCTGAAATTTTGCTTTTGCGGCATGAAAGAAAGAGTTTCTTGCATCGAATTGTTACTGGCGATGAGAAGTGGATATATTTCGAGAATCCCAAACGCAAAAAATCGTGGCTTTCACCTGGCGAAGCATCAACATCGACGGCACGGCCAAATCGCTTCGGAAAGAAGACAATGCTCTGCGTTTGGTGGGACCAGAAAGGAATCGTGTACTATGAGCTGCTGAAACCGGGCGAAACTGTCAATGGGCATCGCTACCGACAACAACTGATCAATTTGAACCATGCATTGCTCGAAAAACGGCCAGAATGGGACATGAGACACGAACGAGTAATATTGCAGCACGACAACGCTCCGTGCCATCGCACTTCCATCGTCCAGGACACCATCAAAACGCTGAAATGGGATCTGCTACCACACCCGCCGTATTCACCAGACCTGGCCCCTTCCTATTATCACTTGTTCTGGTCGATGGCGCATGGCTTGGCTGGGCTACACTTGGCCAATTTCGAAGAAGTGCAAAATTGGTTGAATGAATGGTTTCGGTCCAAAGACGCGTCGTTTTATCGTCGCAGTATTCATGTATTGCCAGAGAGATGGCAAAAATGTGTAGCTAGCGAGGGACGATACTTTGAATAAATCATTTTTTGTATTTCTCTTTAAATTTTCCATTTTTCATTGATCAAA